>NW_008660823.1:55321-60682 GCF_000695815.1 Acanthisitta chloris
CAAAGACCTTTGGGTGTTCATATATTCACTAATAATCCCACAGAAAACTTGGCAGAAACTTCACCCAACCTTGGAGTACACTCCTTGCTGCTGAGTGTCTGGTCTGAGAGTCTCTGGTGCTGTTAGAAACAGAAGAGACATAAAGATTAGGACTAATTTCCAACAGGCAAATATGTAAATCAGTGAGTGGCTGATACAGTATAGGCTGAGTCAGGAGAAATGGGGAAAATGCATAACCTAGTTCAGGGAATTAAAAGCGATAGGATTACACTACAACAGCTTCCTAACAGTGAAAGAAATCTACTCTTTATTTGCAGCATCTTTATTCCAACACCTACTTCAAAATGAGTTGCAGATTCAGTGTTTGCATCACCTCCTCAAAGCTGAAAGAAAGTTGCTGTGCAATAATATTCAGTCCTAGGAATAAAGAATCTGCAAAGCTTAACTTCTTCTTAGGTCAAGGCAGATTATTTTTGCAATAATTCTAGAACCAACAGGAATAAGAAGACAAGCAGTGACTTCAATCTGAGACATGTTTTATGCTTTTAAACACCTGCTATGAGTTTTTCCCACAAATTTCACGTGGTTCTGTACACTGAATCTAACACAAGTAATTAGCTTGTCCCTGCTGAAGGGACTAGACATGAATCTAAGTGTGACTGATGCACTTGTGTGAATTTCTGTGCATCGATATAGACACTTTTCAGTCTAAGAGAGGAGTGGGAGTTGTTATATAATGTTATAGTGCTTCAAAAGACTCAAAACCAGAATAAGCTTCTCATAGTGTTTTTGTTTTGTAGGTATATTGTCATGTTCAATGGTTTTTTTTTAAATTGTGGAAGTTATAACTGTCAATTTTTATCTATGCCACTTGGATCTCTTTGGATAATTTCAAACCTATGTTGTTTTCTGATTATGAACTGTAGCTAATTTATCCCATCTTGCTCAAATAAGGTAGTCACATCTCACCAGTTTTGTAGGACAGTTTATAAACTCATGTATTAACAACTTAAATCCAGGGTAAAATTCTAAATCTTTGCTATGAGTTAAAATAGGTTAAATTAGTCAAGATAAGAACAGTAATCAGCTGTTTTTTCCTCATTTAATTCAGATTTTGAGCATTGTTTAGATCTAATTTTGCTGGTTATGATACAAAATATATGTATAAAATGTTGGTTTAGTACTTTCCTACATCTTCCACCCAAAGACAATTGAGCATAAACTAAAAACTGATGTAAATGGTTTGGATAATTCAAATAACTTGCAAGGTTCGTTTAAATCTCTGAGTTTGACTGCACTGACATGTGGACCCTTGGATTTCTTCAAGACTGTCAGGAAATGATACATGGATTAGTCTTCATTTTGTCTGGGCTGAGGATGCAGCTGTTTAATCCTATTGCAATTCTCACTAGTCTCCTGGAATCAAACAACTAGGTCAGAGACCTTTCTATTCCCTTTCAGGGATGTGAAGAGAAGTGCCACTTATTTTCCACAGTATGTTTGAGGTAATAACCACACAACTGTCTGCTAACCATGTTTGTGACTGCTGCTTCCCACTGTAAACAGCTACAGCATCAAATCTGGGCAGTCTCCAGCAACTTGAAGCCTAACTCTGCCTTTCTGTATCTTGCAACCTAAGTATATTTCATGTGTATTAATGTATACTTATTTCATGTATATTAATGCATTAAAATCCCCCAACAGAATTTAGGCAGGCCCTGTCATTTCCAGTGCCTGAGAGTCAGTGCTTATCTACCCAACTAACTGTATCCTGTGTATACATCTCCTTCTTTTGCACTTTGTCACCAAAGTCCTCAAACATTCATAAACCAAAAGTAGGAGCCTCTAGCTGCTGTTTTAAAGGTGTGTAAGGCAACTGGGAATGAGTTATATACAGTTCTGTGTCAATGGTTAGTCATACTAGGGACTTGCTGCCTAGTGTAGACATCAATAGTTTCTAAAAAAACTTCAATGAGTGTTTCAAACAGCTTTCCAAATCATATCTTCATGAATGGAGTCCTCTCTAGACAGAAAGAAAATGATTTAATACTGCAGTTGGTGACTTGGGTCCTTATCTTGTGCACCAAAATTATGATGCTCAGCAGGATGCTGTATGTTGGGGTTTTTTAAAGATGTTTCTGTGTCTAATTCTCCTTGATTGCAATGGGTTGTTCTTTAAAAGTCAAGCTATAAATCAATCAACTGAAGCACTAAATCTGCAGGATGAGGTCAGTGTGCACATATTCATACCCTCACATAGATCAGTTTCTTGTACACCAGACTCGAGTCTGCAGCATGATGATGTTCACTCTATACATTGCTATCAAGAACCTCCAGTTAGCTAAAATAACTTGAATATAGTCAGTGTACACAAAACCACCTGAAGAGCTGTATTTCAGTTGTCTTTCCATTGACATTTTCTTTGTTGCTGCAAAACATTATTTTTAACTAAAATAAATAGGGTCAATTGGCATTTATTTGGCTCTAATGTTAGCAGCATTCCAACAACTGGGGAGAATTGAACTGCTTCATTTCCTTCAAGGGATTTTTTTCCTGAGGGTGACATTTTATATTCATTTCAACTGTTGACTTTCATTTCTTGTCAAAGTAGCAAATCTCTTCAAAATTTGACAAAGCTATTTGATCAAATTCAATTAAAAATGAATGGGATAACTAAACTCATATTTTTTTTCAGCTATTTCTTTCTGCTTCCAGAAAAGATTTATTTTACTTCTCTAGAAGTAAAGTTGGCCTAGTTCTAGTTCCTCTGGCCTTTAGCCAAGAGTGAAGTTAAAAACAAACAGAAAACAAAGCCAAATGAAATCTCATATCTGTTTTGTTAAGGCCAAACTAAAGAAATAAAATATAGCCATAAAAAGTTCACTTCTTTTTTTGTGCCTAAATAGCACAAAAGCTTTAGCTGCTTCTCAGTAGAGCTGCAGCATCTGTCAACTGTTTGATCTTCACTGCTGCAATGTTATTTCATGGGGCCCTGAGAACATCCCCTGACCCTTCATCCCATGTAAATGTCACAGCAAGTGTACAGGATCTTCTTGAGGTTTTCTTTGATATTCACTAGCAGAAAGTATTTTAACTGAGGTTTCCTTAAGATCCTTTAGTTGGTTCAGTTTGTCTTTAGGTTTAAACGTGAGATGATGTTAACATGCTAATTTGTCCATCACTCTATTTATTCCTGCCCAACAGTTACAGGAGAAGGGAACAATACCAGTCTCATCAAAAACTATTTAAAATAGCTGGATGCATTTCTAAGAGGATTTTCCACAAGGGATGTTGGACAGTCACCTCTTTAGAAGGCAAAGCATTTTGCAAGGCAGTAAAATCTGAATCCTGAGAAGACTTAGTTATGCTTGAATTCTGCAAGCCAAGGGAACCATCTTCATGGTAGTGGTGTTTAAAAGGCCTTTGCTGAATGAAGGTCAGACAGAAGATGCCACAGATCCAGTGTATTACTATTTTGAAACTTCAGATGGTCTTGTTTGTTCATTTTCTTTCAAGGTTGAGAAGCTAGGAATATTTTCCTTTGTCAACCTGTGTGTTCTTGCATATGGGATGCCAGGGTTCTCTAGAAACACTTGCAATATACTTGTCTGAGGTTAGCTCTAAAATACACAACATTCTCTACAAGCTGCTATTAAGTCAGAGCAGAAATTGAGAAGGGTTTGTTGAAGCAAATCTATCAAATTAAAGTAATGGTTTGCTCTTTCACTGGAAGCATTTTTACTAGCCACTTGAAGTACTGCTCATTCTTAATTAGCCTATTCACTACAGAAGTCTCCAGTTAAGAACTCTTATTGCTTTGTGCCTGTGAAAATGCAAGTTTGATGTAGCAGAGGAAGAGACAAAAGCAAACCCATCAGCTGTTATTGGAAGAGATATCACGAATGTGGCAAGAAGACAATAAGGAGACAGTAATGCATTTTAGTAGTGGTATAAAATTAATTTCTTTGCACACAGTTGACTCTAAGTCGAGTGCATCTTAAACTAGGAAAAAAAATGAAATCAGTTATTCATAATTTAATCAGTAGCTTATTCCAAAAACCCCAGTGCAAAAGTCACCACTTCTTTAGTATGTAATGAATTAATTTCTTAATTCAAACAGACATGGAAAATTACCCCTTGAACATATCTTACTTTGTCAGTGGTTTGTATGTGCATAGTTTTTCCTTCAAACCTCTTCTGCTTGTTGGAAATTACCTCATTCTGTGGTAACTAACACACTGACAAGTGATGTAATGAGGAGCACAAGAACTGTTCTGTCAGAGGTTTGTGCAGCAAACCACTTAAAATGCACATCAGCTCTAAAATAGTTATTGAAATATCTTTTACTGAACATTCAGAAACTTATTTCCTCCACTCTACCTATGATATTTTTAATCAAGGGGACAACCTCCCCCATTTTCCCTTGTAATTTTATGTGAGAAAGGCTAATGTATGTGCCAAGAAAAACTTGTATGCAATGAATAAGTTAAATATATTGTTTCTCATATCGTTGGCAGAGGTGTTACTTTTGACCTTCCTTTCGAGATTTTTTTGGAACATTTGATGCTTCTGATAATAGTTTAATATTACTTTCTTCACATTGATTAAATACACTTCATACCTCGCTGAACAATGAGTAACATTCCAATAAGACTCTCCATTGAACTGCCTGCAAAAATGATAAAGTAAAAAATTAATCTCCCAAGTAAAGTCAAGCCTGAAATTGAAACCTTTGATGCATACATTTCATAATTAGTTCATTCTGCTATATCTAAAATGCAAATACAGTGCTCTTAAAATAATTCAGATCCTCCTGCACGGAGCATTAATGAATTGTTCTAGCTCCTGCACCTCTGACCTGGAAATATTCTGACTTTGTTGTCATTTTCTTTGTTATGTTGCTGGATTTTCTTTTGTGTAAGAGGACTTAAAACAGTCCTTCTTATCTCTTCTGTTACTTAAACATTTGTTTCAGCCACTGAATCCACCAAGTTGTCAAGGGAGAAAAAAAATTCAAATATGTGCAGGATCAAGGCCTAAGGATATAGCTGAAGTCATTTCCCACTTTGCTCTGTCATCAGCCACTTTTTACCATTTTTTAATGGTCCAACTGTTGTAGAACAATTCTCTAAACTAGAACAGTGACATTTTCCTGTCGTGGGAGATTTGTTGAAGTTTTTTTGCCTGTGTGCATGTTTGTTTATGTTTGTTTTGTATTTACAGATATCAGCTTGGGTAATTTTCCTCAAACTTGGTGACAATAGCAGCATCATCAAGCCAGCAGAAGAAAGTGTTTGAGAAGGGTAAAAAATGCTGTCACACTGAATCTTCTGCCAGGTACAATGCTCTGTTTGCATTCCT
>NW_008660823.1:60720-77646 GCF_000695815.1 Acanthisitta chloris
TGCAAGAAATAGGACATATTTATTGTATTTTGACTTTTCTAGGCTTCACTGTGTTTTGAACATATATCCCTGAATCTCACTTGGATGTCTACATCAACCTCTGTATGGCTGAGTTCCCTTTTTATGTGAAATTACTGACTAGTTAGCAGGCCAAAACCTGAAAGGGTTAACTCATAAGCAATATCTGTATTAAATTCATAATCCAATAGTAATATTCTTTGTGTGTCACTTCTAAGACAATAAATCATTACATTCAGGGCTGACAAAACTGCAAATAAATGATGCAACTTGACTGATGAGCTGGAGAAACACAAATCTTATATTTAGCCCAAAGGACGTGGCCTTCTTCACAGTAGAGAAATAAGTCCTCTGAAGAAAATGCTAAAATTCAGCTTATGAATAAGGAAGGTCTTACTTTCATAACATCTAACCAAGAAACATAATGACTAAAAGGAATTTTTGATGCTTATGAAACATGAACCATGATATATTTGAGAAAAGCCATTGATAAGCTGATAAAAGCAGAAAGCTGCATTTTTCAGACTTCTGCTCATCTATGGTACAAATCATAGAATAGCTTGGGTTGGAAGGGACCTTAAAGATCATCTTTAAGGTGGGTATTGGCAAAAATTTTAAAATCAGAATCTGTGCTTTTTCTCTCCTGCTTTGCACTGCGATGTTGAATATTCCCAGTGTATCCTCTCAACTCTGCACTGTAGCACAACCAAAGCAGCTCCATTTGTGTGCTCCTCAGCTCTGCACTGTACCACAACCAAAGCAGCTCCATTTGTGTGCTGCACATTTCTGCATCCTCCAAAATACAGATTTTCTGTGCTGGCAGTGCAGTGCCAAATAATGAATGCATGGAAAAAGAAAAAAAAACTGCTCTTGAGAGAATGAGTTAAACTTGCACTGAGCACAGATCTTTGCTTTCCTCTTGTGAAGATCAATATGCTCCATCTCCTGTCCCTTCTGGTGAATGTCTGTAAAAATTCAGAACAAAGTTTCAAAGGCAGATGTTGGAGTTTGAAACACTCACAGTCTCCTTAAACACAGCCCAATTTCTCTAGCTTTCTATACTACCATGTGCAACTTGTGTGTGACTTTTATTGGTAAAACAAGAGTACAGTACACCTTGAAATTAAAAACCTACAAGCTAATAGGAATAAATTAGGGATCAAGCAGAAGATAATAGGCACCATATATCTTATTTGGATTTGAAGGAGTTTTGCTTTGGGGGGGATATTTTGTTTTGCTTATTTTTTTTTTCACCATTAAAAGATTAAATTTTGACCCTAAGTATCTCTGTGGGGAAAAAAAAAATTAACCCTGAAACATAAAAATATAAAAGCATTTCTTAAAGGCTTTTTATTAGAAATTTAGAAGGAGTTTGTGTTGGAATAAGACTATTGTTCTTTCCATGTTCTTCTGGATTGAAAATTCTAAACTGTTTCCACAGCAATCTCCTCAGGCCACAGCACCAAGGAAAGAGTCAAGGATTTTTAAGAAACAGTGACAGAGCTAAATGCACTGGTTTATTTTGGATTTTTTCTCAGCAGCCACTCCACCAATTAGAACAATTTTTGCTCAATGACATAATTCCCATAAACCTTGAATCAGCAGAGTTCTTGCAAAATAAAAGCATTATGCCTGTTTCAACATTTTCCCAGATAATTCATGGCCATTAATCTTCTCTCGTGGGAAACAGGAGCAGCTCAGATTTTTCTGCAAACAGTTGGATTGGTGGAACAGCAAAGGGCAGTGAAAATCGGTGGCACAGAACTGGAGAAAGCTGCATTTACTGCATGGAGCAAGAGGTGGCGATATTTTCTTACATGTTAGAAGAGTTGAACACTGGATCTCCCTCTAAAACAATTACACATCTTCTGTTGGCAGTCATTGAAACCCAGCAGAAAAAGAGTTTGTCAGAAACTCACTGCAGGTGTCATGTAGGGAGAAATGTTAGTTTTAGGAGCAGATTGCACTGTAAAAATACCCTCTTGCATCTCCAGAATTTAAATATAAAACCCTCCTAAAGATTTTCCCTGCTGAGGTCACTCCTTGAGTTTAATTCCTGCATGGCCTTTCAGCCCAGAAGATGATATGATGTGAAAGAATACCAGGGGAAAGATGCAACCTTCCTATTCTATCTCCTTGTCCACAAATTGGCACAGAAACATAGAGTTATCAAGGTTGGAGGAGACAAACAGAGTCCAACCCTTAACCTGACACTGCTGTAACCCCTAAAACCTAAACCAGATCCTCCAGTGCCAGATCCAGACACCCCTTAAACACTTCCAGGGATGGTGACTCCAACACCTCTTTAGGCAATTCCTTATTCCAGTGCCTGAAAGCCCTAACAGGGAAAAAAATTTCCTGACATCTAACCTGAACCTCTGTTTATGCTTACTTTTCTAATTTAGTTGTCACAAGGAAGTTAGAGTAAAAAGCAGAAACTCTGAAGACTAATCTTGGTACATAGTGATCAGTATTTAAGTTCACAGAGCATTTTAGCCACCTGAAATTCAGTTGTTTGTTCAGACCTCAGAGGTCTCTGCTGGATTTTTAGAAGTGCAGCCCAGTGGTTTGAGATCAGTGAACAGCACAACCTGTGCCTTCCCAGCTCTGTTTGCAGGAGTGTGGGATTCTGAGTGGGTTGTGTTAGTGGAAAAGTCACCAGACTGTAGCAGCCACACCAGCTGTGCAAAGAGAATGACAACTCCAAGTGCTATGTTGGCTTGTGTTTTACAACCTCAGTGTCAGGAAGGCAAAACTCTTTCTAATATTCCTTAGCAAATGAATGTCATGTTACAGGTCTCTCTTTATTGTGTTTGGGAGAGAATTGGCTTTAATGCTTTAATAGATCCTCAATATTCTTCTGCCATTTCCTTACTTAATTAGCCACTATTTCCTGCAAAGAATCTCACAAATGAATTTGAGGAAAGCTAATGTGCTTGTCTGATGACAGATGGCTTTCAAGGCTGATCTCAAGGAACTTTCTTCCCATCTTGCAAATGAATCACAGTCATTCAGTACTGGACTGTCGGATGGATATGGGACGTGCTCTTTGCTTTAAAGCTTTCTCAGCATGAGGAATGATCTTAGGGCCACAATATCATCAAATAAAACCAGTATATTTTTACAGTGGCTCAGATGAGTATTAGAATGAACCTAGACTTTATGTCCTTCAAAAACAGAGGGGAAAACATCATCATGTATGGACTTTGTGCCTTCAACCAGGGACTTACTGAACATGCTCAAAATGCCAATGGGTTTAGAGATTGCTGTGCAGTTTAATACCTTTTTTCTCTGCTTTTTTTCCCTCAAGAGATGAAGTCCACAGCAGCAGCATGACAGAAGATACATTAAATCAGTCGATGAACCCATGAAGAGAGAAACTCCATCTTTCTGCAGGAACAACAGAAGTTCAAAATAGTTTTCATGAACAGAGAAAAGGACCTGACTCCAGCAGCATCTCCTATAAATCAAAATGAGTCTACAATACTGAAGATTTTTATGTCCAGGACTATATTTTTCAAATTT
This sequence comes from Acanthisitta chloris, assembly GCF_000695815.1. Classification (NCBI taxonomy): domain Eukaryota; kingdom Metazoa; phylum Chordata; class Aves; order Passeriformes; family Acanthisittidae; genus Acanthisitta; species Acanthisitta chloris. Next base: position 64,264 of record NW_008660823.1, read on the forward strand.
TACTACAAATTTCATATGAACCAACTTTTCATTATATCCCAACTCATTTAACCATTTGGTAAAAACTAAAGGTGTAAAATCCCTTTAGACTCACTTGTATTTACCTCTGAATTTGACCTAGTGATTTTGATTTTATTATTTTAGTCCTAAAGCCACAGGTTGTGTTTAGCAAAGCCCTAAATTCCATGTGATTCCCTGTCCATATTTCGTAGAATAAGCTGACAGGGAAGATGAAGGTGATGTTGAAATGACTTTTTTATCCCTTGAGGTTCTGAAGATATTTTGGAAGGTGAACTATAGAATTAATATCTTTGTATTTTCTTTCATTTCAGTTATTATACAGCACTTAAGGAATGATTTCCATGCTAGAGGCAGACACTGCAGTATAAAATATTGTGCCTTTAAAAACAAGAACTGAGAACACCAAGACAAAATAGCAAGGGGTTGTAGGGTATTTTTTTACTGCAGTAATATGATAGAGTGCAGGGCAGGGATCACATGTATCTAACACAATGATGTAACAGAGTTCATGACAAATATTTCCTCTCTTCTAGTCTGTAAAGTTAGCCACTATGTGGTAATTGTAAAAATCCCAGACACTGAAAACCTGTGACCTTCGTGGGGAAACTCAAACAAGAAACTTTTTAGGCCAGACTGTCTTTTTGAATTTCTTCTTGCCATCAAAAAAAAAACCCATGGGAGCTTCACCAGCTGAGTCGAATTTCTTCATGCCATCAAAAAAAACAAACCCATGGGAGCTTCACCAGCTGAGTCAGTGTCATTTTGTGCTACACAAAATTGTTCTTTTCCTCATCAGTGGAAGTCTGTGATAGTGCCACAGGCTGTGAAAGAACAATAGCAACATTCAGGACACAAGTGTGAGGAGAAACTAAACCCTGGGATGCTGCTGAAGGAATGGCTGGAATGGACATTGCAGGTAAAAAGACAATCTCAAAGTTTCAGTGAACTCTTTTTTGATGTGTGTGAAATTGCACAGAGCTTGTTTTTCTTACAGCTACAGTATTTTCTTATGGAATTAAAAGAAGATTCTTTCCAAAGAACTCCTTAAAACTATCTGGAGAAACACTTTACCTTGATTTTTACTTTCTTACCGAAAAAAAAAAGAAGTAACACTATTATAAAATTTATTGACATTGAATAAACACACTCGTTGTTTTCATATTTTAATAGGCTCTTTTCAAACTGAGTGGCACTATTTCACATTTTGAAATGTTTGTGCAAAGTTGAAGAGAACACACTTACAGGGCCAGAATTCTACATCAATCAGAGCAATGATGTGCCTAATTTGAAAGCATAATTAATGCCACCGTATGTACAAATTGTACTAGTTGCTGCCTAACTGACCATTACTTTTACAAATTTTTAATCTATGTACATAACTGCAGTCAGTGCACAGGTTAATTAAATGCTATTGAAAATCAGATTTGGTGTAAAGGTTATATTAAATAAATATCAGACTAGTTAAAAGTTATTAATTGATCAGTATTGCTTGCGAGATGATATACATTTCAGGGAGGATTGGGAAGAGTTTTTATATTACTGTTAATCATTTTTATTGCTTACTTGATACATCTGTGAGTATGTAAAGATTGATTGTTCTTAATACCTTTAAAATAATTGGCACAAAAAGACTATTGGAATCGTGAATGCCTTTTATATGCTAGTCAATCAAGAGAATAAGGAAAAAGAAAGAAATAGTTGAGATTAGCCAAAAGCTATAACAAAGATAAAAATTTAAAGGATTTTCCTTTTACATTTGCAGTTCTATTTTTAGGTTATGAATCATGAGAAGGATGTCAGTCCTGTAAATTCAGATCAGAATTACAACCACCCCCAAATATCAGGGCATTTAGTGAAAGTTTGAAAGTTGAAGCCATGCAATCAGTGCCAGGATTTAGACAGCACAGACAGGGGGCTCAAAAAAGAGCAACTTGCTCCCTGTTTCACATCATACCTCTTGGTTGACCTTAGCTAGGACCTGTTAGGTTACCTGGAGATCAGATAGTGCCTCAGGACTGAAGAAAGCTGAAGGAGAAGTTATTTCCATGCACATATTGAAGCCTAATTCTAGGGACTTGAAAAAAAAAAAAATCACTCTAAAAGACACAAACTGCATTAAGTCAAGGACCTGCAATGTGAAGGACTCAGTGAAAAGTATAGCACTTTCTTGTTTTATGGGTGATCTCCTTGGCTTTCAGTGCCTTCCACCTTGAATCCCTTTTTTATACACCAAGTAGCAAGTCTGTGGTTTCTGTCCAGGTGCAGCAACTCCTGCACACCTGAATTCCTCCTGTACCCCTGAAAATCTCCACCAAAAGTTCTATTAACCCACCAAGCAAGTTTTGCTTCTCAGTGATTACATCCATGCCTACCTCATTAGTGTTTTTTTTCCCTTTTCCTCATTTTTTCTTCCATTTCATAACCCATGTTCATTCCTACTTTGCCCATCCTTAGGCAACTGTTACCTTCTCACCCTCTGAAAATCAGCACCATTTGCCTCACTTGTAAAAAATAATAAAGTTCAATAGGAGGTGATACTAAAGGGATGATTGAGTGGTAGTTATCACTCTGTGGGTATAACTAGCAACAGCAGGGATTCCTGACATCTCATCCTTTCTTCCAAAACTGCCCATGTCACTTCTTTTTTTCTGCTTTTGTAGCAAAACTGAATCAATGGGCTAAGGATGTATACACTTCAGCTAACTTTAACGAGTGGCATAAATGCTAGCACACTGCTTGGAGAATTAATAGATGGGAAAGAGATAAAACAGCTCTGTCTTTTGCAAAGCTGGGATGTTGGAATGGAGTTCAGTGTATCAAAAATAAATTTTTTTTTTTTTTAAAAAGAGGGAAATCTAGAAAGGGAAAGCCAAAAAATGAGGCAAAGAAATGCTTTGAAAACTGAGGGTATATATAACTCTTTGTAATTTTAGAATGTTGAAAAATTTGTCTGTGTTGATGTGCTCTAGAAGATGAATGCAAACTGTACTCAGGATTACTTCAAACAAAAAATACTGTAATTTTCACACTCTGAATTTAAATGTGTGTGTGCTTTGGGTGTTATTCTGTGTACTGATGACTGACCAATAACACAGATGATACAAGCACATGTACAGTGTATTATTCCATGCTTTTGGTAGCAGAGAAAATGGTTTTTCTTGCATTTCAAATGCAAATTTTCTCATTTGCCAAGAGAACTTTTGAGAGTCCTTAATAATACATAGTATTCAATTCTGAATTCTAGGTCATTCTAAACTAAATTGCTCAATTAGACACAAATTCCTATATTGATGTTGTTTGCAGCTTCAGATTTAGTTTGTTGTATTAGCATTACTAGTGTGAGACTCTGTTCTTTGTATATCTGTTATGGCACAAGGAATAGAAGTTTAAAATAAGGACTTGCTGTTTTATCTTGGATTTTTCCTACCAGAGTTACCTAAGCTATGGTTTAAGAATACAAATTTCAGAATTGGCCAATTCCTGGAGTTTGTGAATTAAAGAAAAGATCCAATATTTTTGGCTGTATGTAATGCAAATGTGGATGATTATGGTGGTTATCTGTTTGAATCTAGATCAGAAAAACAGCATCTTTAAGCCCTTCAGACAGATGAAGACCGAAATGGCTGAATAGTTTTACGAAGAGTACAAAAGAAAAGGTAAATTTTTTTTCCTTTGTTAAAGATCCTCACAGTTGTCCATTCTTTAGCAGTTTCCTATGCAGGTTTAATAATTTCCAGGGTTTCCTGGTCTTTCACAAAGTAATTTCTGATTCGTCAAAGATCATCTTCATCTAAAAAACTAAGATTCATGACCTAAACAAAATCCATTCTCAAGGTCCCTCAGGTGTTTCAGAAAACATTACTGAAGGCATATATCAAAAGGCAGTCTTATGTTCTAGTCCTGATCTTTGAAAAAACAAGTATTTTTTTGACTGTAAAGTTTTTTTATATAAAGAATTATAGTAATGTTTGCCTTCCTATAATTAACCAAACAATTATAAAACCCTAGCAAGAAAATGAGATTTTCCTATACTGGATACAGGATAGGGTCTGTCTCATCTACCCTGTGCCCATCTTAATGTCATTTTTAGGATGGTTAGGGTTTTTTTCCCATCAACCAAGACTTTCCCTCCTTCAGTTTGAACCCATTTCCCCTTGTCCTATCACTGCAGTTCCATGTGATCAGATCTTAAGGCAGGGTATATGTAGTAGAACTGGAGAGGATCTTTCCATTTTGCTTTTGGAAACATTTTCCTCGAAACCATGTTGAAATTAGATGGATGATAAAAAAGCAAACAACAACTGCTGCTAATAACCTTAATACTATGTAGCTTGTTGATGTGTTATGCAGTTTGTTGATGGTGTTGACATCATGAAATAAGGCTCAAAGAAGATAACAAGTTAGTGCTTCGACATCAGACTGCAGAGATTATCTAAGCATATGTTGTACAACATAAACTGTGGACAATACATATTTCTATTCTGAACATGGAATGTGCATGAAAAACAGCAATTTTTAAACTGAGCATTAAGGCAGGAATAGCTTTTTTTCTCCAACATAAGATGTGTAAATATCTAGCCATGAAATATAAATGAAAAATAAAATATCTTAACTTTAAGTAAGCAAAATATTTGGACCATCTGTTGGCCATAATCAACTCCTGTTTCAACCAAACCAAATATCACAAATATTCCCTTTACAGCTTTTTGCTCTCCCTCGCCCTTTGATTGTACCTCCAGTACAATTTCTCCTATTTGCAAAGCTATTCTTGCTAAGTGAGGCTCTGCTATCACTTATGGCATCTGATTCTACAAAGGAGCTTAATGGCTTTTTATATGTAGCTTAAATATATACCAAGGCTTGTACCTTTCTATCCTGCTTCAGGGAGTTTTAAGTCAAGCTCTAATACTGTATTCATATTTATTTTCATTGTTTCATTCAGTACAAACCACCTTATTCCATATTCTTATTGCCCTTAAGTAGCAAGATCTTATTTAAAAACCAAATTTTTAAAATTTTCTGATTATTTTTTATTATGGGCAGAATTCATCCACATGATCGATCCAGAAAATAAGGCTGTGATATATTGAAGTTGCCTGCTGCAAGTAAATAAAATAAAACTAATCAGTGGCAATTTTTTTTCCACCTGGTGGATGACATCTAGTTACTGTCCTCAAGTGCTGGTGCATTCCCATAAGTTGTGTTATAAAGTAAGTGTGACTTGGCTGGCTGAGTCTGCAAGATAAATCTGTCCTGGACCAGCAGACTGTGCTGTGCCTGATGAAGTGGAACAAGAACAAGGATTTGTAGCTCTGGGCCTCCCTTGTAAATCAAGGGAATTCACAAGTTTGTCATCTTTCCTGGTACTTTGACCACCTCTGTCTTTTACATTGCTGTATTGTAAACTTCTTATATTTATTTCTTTGGAAGATTTTTTGAGGGAAAAATCCTTGCCTCTCTCTCTCTGTGGTGTGAGCATTTCCAAATATAACAAAACTGCAGCAGCAAAGGTCAATTGTTTGTGTATGCAGCAGAATGAAGTATCATCTTTGATGTTTGCTGAGCTATTACTGCATTTCATGCATAGACCCAAGGCCTTGGGGCATCAGGGTCACCCAAGTTATCATAGAGCTGCCCTTGGAATCACTGCTGTGCTCTATCATTAGACACCAGGAGTTTTTCAACATCTATAGCACTTAGAGATTTTAAGTTAAGACTTTCAGTTGCCGCAGCAGAACATGTAATGATTAACTTCATATGTTCTGTATCTTATCTCTAGATAACTGCTCCTTCCAGCTCAGGGTGCCCCACTCTGCTAAAGCTCTGTGTGCACCAGGCAGGGAAGTGCACAAGCCTTGGGATGAGCCACACACTTCTGCTTCTTTCCCCAGGAAAACCTTTAGGAGCAGAGAAGGTAATGAATGATATATCCCTCTACAAAATTTGAACAAGTTGCCAACTGTTGCCAGATGGCCACTGCCTGTCACTGAGAGAGAATGGATGTAACTCTACACCGTGGGGAAAATCCAAACCCCTTTGAAGCCAGGACTTCAGCTAACTCTCAAATATTAGTGAGACTAGGACACTTTTGTATAGAACTCTCCTTAACAAACACACTTTTAAACGATAATTTGGCTTAAACCAACGAACTCCCTAGTTTTAACCTGATCTTTCTGTTCTTCAATGCTTATTTCTGAGATTATTGACATTTACATGACAAAATATCCACACTGCAAGCAATTTGTCAGTTTGGCTGCTGGTTTCTAAACTCCTAAATTTATGATGTCTTCAACTGGATTGAACATCTGATTAAAAAAAAAAAAAAGATTATAGATGAGGGAAGCTGTTCATTCTGTGATTCTTTAGTTTTTAAAAGGCAATACCATCATTCATCAATTTGGATATTCTTGAATTATATTGTAATTTGACTTAATGGAGAAATAATGAGAAAGTGAGTGGGAGCAAAGGATGCTCATCCTCTGAAATAAAACCTAAACAGTGGAGGGATTAAAGAGCAAGGTACACAGGAATTAAAACAGATTTCATTGATGTCCTGCTCTCTAATAAAATGAAATATATTCCACTCAGTCGATATGCCTGTGGTAATTGGCATCACCAATCATATTTCAAAGGAGCACTATGAATGAGATTAACCAGGAAAAAAACCAGTGAATTAAATGACTGCATGTGAGGAGCACAGACAGACTTTCCTCCTCATTTATTCAAGACTGAACGTAATAACCAAGGAAAACTTATATAACTAACCACTTCTGACTTCTGTAAATTGATATGGGATGGAGCTGTCATCTCCTAATCAGATTAAGTCCTTTCTTTAGGCCATTTTTAATCTGAGTTCTACCATGAGGTTTTACTTTAGGGGGGAATAAACTGCTTGGTGTTCAGCTACTAAACACTAGTGATTTAATAAGTTGGCCAAAAGATAATATTCCACTGGTAACCAAACCTTTTGAGTTGTTGTTTTTATACTGTGAATGCCTTTTCCCTTGTCCTTTACAGTGTTTTGGATACTGTAAGTAAAATGGGAGTCAATCAACTAGATTGCCTTAAACCTGGATTTTATATTGCAGCATGTTTGTTCCTTTGACTTGCTGTGATACAGGAAAACTTGTAACACTGTCACTAATTTAAAAAAACACACACAGAGGCAGAAAGGTAATTTTTCTTAGGAGGCTCTGATTGCATATGCAACTCAAGGAACTCATGCTAGGAGAAACAGCAATGCAGCAGCAATACTTACAAACAGTTAAGAAAGTAGACTGACTTCCACTGTGATCAGGAACTCCACAGAATTCCACACGGTGCTCAGGCCCAATTTTCAAATTTTCTTGCATCCTAAATTACCAGTGAAAATTCTCAGCGATCATTTACGTTACAATGAATTCATTTACATTCCTGGTGCATTAGAGACATCAGCATTTTTCTGGGTTTACTGCTTCCTACTTCAACTGGAGGCTTACAGTTTTAGATCTCCTTGGGTTTTCAACCTCTATAGCTTATGGTATTACAATCCCCCTTATGCTAACTTAAATCTACCTAATATCCCAATAATGCTTGAATTCTAAAACCTGATTATCCCTTCCACTTCTGCAGGGGATGAAATGATGATCCTCTTTTGAGAGGTGATGAAGGAGCAATAGCAATAATCCTAGCTTTTTTAGGATTCCACTGGAGCTCTCTGCAGTCAGAGGTCCCCAAGATTTTTGGGAAAGAAAATGAGAACAAAACATGTGAAAGTGATTTCATGCAGTCTAAAATCTCTGAACAGCAAGTCAAGGTACTTATGGTCCTTGTGTTGCAGTTGCTCTGCAGGAACCATTAGTCTTTGGAAATGATGTGACAGTTTAGGGAAGATGCTCCACTGAATTCTTAGGGCAGGGCCAAACACCACTGAGTACCTTCCATCCTAAACTGGCACTACTTTTGAATATATTTGGGACCCAGAGCCATGTCTCCTTTCCTTTCTTTTTCAAGTACCTTGCACGTGAGAATACAACAACCTAGAAATTCCAGAAGCCAATCTGATCTGGTTTTGTAATCTTCTTTTCTGCTGTGATTAATTTCTGCATCAGCTTCTTCCTGCTTGCATGCAGCTGTCAAAAAATACAAAACTGCTCAACAGTAACATAACCAATAGCTGCACTACCAGTCTGAAATTCTGACTGACTCCCTCTAAGTTCTATAGCAGCTTTTATTCTGCAATCTGTAGGCTGAAGCCAGAGAGTTTATGTTAATATGTATATTTGATATTTTCTTTCATCTTCCTTGTTTTTTCTTTCTCACTTCAAATTAATACAGACTTGATCCCCACAGGAATTCAGAAACAGTAATTGAACATATTTGAAGTTTACTAGAATAAACACAATAGTAATGATGAGCAAAGATATTTATTTTTTTTTTTACTTAGCAAAAATGTGTTTTCCATGCTATAAAAGCAACAGATGCTTTAAAACTGGCACTTCCATTCATTTTTTCCAACAGACTCAAGTGAATCTAAAAGTAATTTCAGTGACATGGTTTTGGAAGGAAATTAATTGTGTCCATGTCCTAGGAAACTTTGGTCATCTGATCTGTGGCTGTAGCTTTAGGGAGCTGATGGCTCTTTTTTTTTTTTTTTTGATTTTTATGTGGTCTAGGCTGCTTTCTCTTCAGTAGAAAGTAAGCAATAAAACTGTCAAAACAAATACAATATAAGATCCAAAGAAGTTATCCAAACAAGTGAGTAAAGAAGTCTGGTACCCAGTTTTTCAGAAACATAAAATGCACCAGTTCATTTTTAAAAACACGTCAATAAGAAGTCATAGAGAGTTAGGATTCATAAGCAAAACCTGTTCCTAGTTTGTTACTCTTCTCTCCCCTCATTTTTCCATCTCATCTGCAAGTAAATTGCAGGACATGCTGACTGGCTCTCATTTCCCCAGAATGCTCACTTACAAATCTCATCTACTTTCTTTCTCTAGACAGATTTTTCCATAATGCTATTTTCCAGTGTGGGTTAGCTAGACTAATGTTTTGAGTGTAAATGAAATCTCCAGATTCTCTCTCACTTCCAGTGACAGGAGCAGTGGTAAGTAAGTATCTCTCATTTCTGAAGTCATAAAAACCCTCCCAGCTGTATGAAATAATTCTTCCCTTTCTCCTAGCACGGCAAGGAAGAAATCACAGCTTGACAGGTAATAGCCATTGATTGTCCTCACTGAGTTTCTCCAGTTTCATTAAGTTTTCTATTAATACTCTGAAGCAAACAAAAAAAAAGTGTAAAAATGTTTATTGTGTCCAGTTCTACAGTCACTCCATAGTTAAGAGAGAAGCAACTGCCTAAAACTCTAGTTCATTATCAACTACATAGACAAGTGTTATCACAGTTAAATATTAACCATAATGGTGTTTTAAATTAAGTCCTAATAATACTTCTGTCATGAAATAAACAAATCTGAAGGCAGATTTGTCTTCATTCTGAAGTGAAAATTTGTCCAGTAAGTTATATATTTTCCCCTCAGTTTCAAGGTATGGAAATATTGCCTATGGTTAAACCTTCTATGGACTCTTTGGTTAAACCTTGACTTGTGGACCTGATTGTCACAGCCCATAACTTTTAAACAAACCCAGTAATTTCTGAAAGGCTTTTTTGAAAATTTGCATCGGCTATTGGAAAGCCACAAATCAGATTCCAGGATTTTTAGATGAATGAGAAACCATGTTGTTATTAAGCTTGAAAGGTACCAACGTCTCAGGGCTTGACAGCATCTCATGGAAGATATATTTCCTGCTGCTACAGAAACATTAAGGTGATCCAAAGGTAAATCAGCAGTGACAGGTCAGTGACCATAGTGCCTGCTCAGCATCCTCAAGAGAACTCTGTTTGTCTGCATATCTCATTCTTTTCTTGTCCAGAGAGTTTTCATATCCATAATTAACGTGAGGATTTGAGAACCATAAAGCATTTTCTTTCCAAGGTGTTTTCAAGCAAAATAAAGAACAGCTCCTGCTGTGACTGCCTCCCTTTCTGTGACTACAGGTTTGGGCAGAGTGGTATATAAATTGAAGTCTTTGACACTTTAATGTTGCTGAAGCAGCTTCAAATCAATTATAGAAGGAGCTGAGATAGACATTGCAAGATTGGAAGATATGCAAATCCAGCTCAGGAGATTGTTGTTTCTCTTCTCTCTATAGAGTTTATATGCTTATAGTTCCAGTGACAGAATAACTGCATATTTCTACACATATAGATGTTACACATTATAGATAGCCTTGTGCCATGGCCTTCTCTCTCTGGGTTGTTTGATAAAGAACATGTGATTACTTACACAGGGACAGAGACTGTTCACTTTCCTTAATAGATCATGAGTGTTTTGGGATGGTTTTCTTGTAATAAAATGTTGGCATCTAGTTGTATCCCGGAAGAAGTTAAGGAAATTGTAATTTTCTGTTAATGCCAAAACTCCCAGTTTACTTGTAACTCTTTTGGAGTCTCCAAATCCCTATGAAACAGACCTGAGATGCCATGGGATATATTCTGAGTGTGGTTTGAATATGTCCAGGTGACATACTGTGAATGAGAGAAAAAGCTAAAATATGTGTACACCAACTGTGGGAATGGACATGGAAACAATCTATCTTTGAGTTCTTGTTATTTGTAACATCCCTTTCTAGAAAAACAACAAAAATGCTATGTATTTTCATCCCAACAGTACTGTTAGCATTAGAGCACAATTAGTTTTGAGTTTCACATTTAATTAACATTCCAAATCCTACCAATGTATTCTTTTGTGAAATGACAAGGTACATTCTATTTTCAAAAGTCAGAAAGAAAAGAGAAAACTTGACATTATCCCCTTTAAGGATTAATCTTGCTCTTATTCATTATTATTAGATCCTGGAAAAAAATAAAGATACTACATTATGTGACTTTAAAGGACTTAAAATACATCAGTAGTTTCTTCTTCAAAGATGAGATTGAAAAACTTACCCTGATCATACCCACAAGAAAAAATGGTATAACACTAAAAAGTTACCAGGTAGAATTTTTACTTGTCTTTCTTCCTTTGATGTTAAAAAAAAAAAAATCTTTTGAGAGATGAATGTCGACTTAAAAACAGCAAAATTACTTAAAAAATATAGTGGAAGACTTAACCTTTTGACTTCTGCCCAATGTCCCAAAACCTACTGAAAATGTTCAAGGTGATTCAGTGAAATGAGTTCAAAGCAGTAGTGTCTCATCTGCAAGGGAGAGTTGAAACAGCTCTTTCATTTGAAAAGCTTTCTCTGTGCATTACCATATTCCTCCTCTTTCATTCTAAGCTGTTCCATTCTTTCTCTTAAACTCAGTTATTTCTCCCATCTTCCCCACCTTTCCCTCCCTGAAATTCCCAATGGCCTTGCTAGGTACTTGTTTCATTCCGAGCTGAGTCAATCCTTTCTCAGCTGCAAATCCCAACAGTGAACAGAGAAATTCTGCTTGCAGAAATGCTGTGTCAGCAGAGCCAACTGCTGGAACCTTGGAAATTGTGAAAGAAAGCACGAAAAAGATAAAAGTCAAACACTGTCAACACCACACACACAAATGGGCCATTTCCCATATGCAATTGTGGCTACTGATATGCATATTAAATATGGAAACTGTGCCAAGATGCAACATTGAGAAATTCTCTGAAAATTTTTGGGAATTATTTTTTTCATTCAGAATTTGACATTTAGAGAAAAAAATAGCTCTATTAAATATTACACCTTACATTTGCTTAACAGTAGTAACCATGTTTAGGCTATCACAATTACAAGTGGTATCATCAAAATCTTCTCAGAACCTCAAATAATAACATAGGGGGAAATAAATCATCTGTTTCCAATCTAACTATTAAAGTCTCACAGTTGATGAGCTGAGATTAGTGGTTTGTGGTGATGTTTCAGCTAAAATTGGAACTTTCTGGTGCTGGTTACTACCTCTTTTGGCTTTTTTTGCTCAGCTCCAGCTCACCAAGGCAGGGCCAGCAGAATTCTGGGTGGTTAAGCCTCCAGTTTTAATTGAACTGCCTTTAGCTGGTGATAAAATCTGTCTTTTCTAAACAGGCAAAACACACAGTTCCTGCAGCAAGTGAAATTCAAGTTGGGTTTGCATTCAGGATAATTACATGGAGTTGGATCTAATTGATTAAGTTGAAATTTGTATTTTAGTCACCAAAGTGCTACAAAACATAATTCTGGTTTTGCCATTTCCTATTTCTCTCCTCCTCTATTTTTTTTGCCATCATGTTGTTCCTTGCAGAGTAATTAATGTTTGAGGAATAAGACATGAGAAGACTCTGGTTGAAAATCAAGGTTCTTCAGAGTTTCCATATAGATGGAAAATAGCTTAAAGAATAAACTTAATTCACATTATCCATTTAGTACTGCCAAAACCATTCAGCACTGAGTGAAATTTAGAGAAATATACTGTAGTGATTTATGATAGTAATACCAGTGATCACTGGAGTTTTCCCAGTTCCTATGCTATAAGAGAAGGAACATGACAAGGTGTCTTTTTTCAAGATGTTCACTAAATATGAGTTTAAAACAAGTCCTCTCCAAAAACTGACTTTAAAGGTACAAAATAATTTCACTCTAATAAACATACCAGTCTGGTATAAATAAAAGTATAAAATAATCTGGGGTTGGGGGGCAGAGGGGGAGTGAAAATGGAATCTAAGCATTCTTTAAATCTCATGCTATGAATGAAATGAGAAGTACTAATGCAATAAAATTCTTAATTAAAGAGGTAGAACTAGGATACCTTCTAACTGTTACAGGCTATTTTTAATCACAGACCAACAAAGTATGTTTTGCTTTCTGTCTCCATCCCCTTGCAGGTATGTCTGACAGCAAAACCTGCTCCATCCTGGCTCACTTGTCCAGGGGGTGCCATTTAGCTGGAGGCCTAATTTGCAGCTGATCAAATACATGGACATGTCATTATTTTTCAATGATGGTGAGAAAGCAATTATTGATCTTCAGTTGCAAGAGCAATATTCAGAATGAAAAAAAAAAAAGGTTTTTGAGACATTCAGCCACAAAAGCTATTAAATGCAGCAAAAATTATTCTCTGAAGTGTGTATGTTGTCAAAAACATTTTTAAAATCAGATTTTTTTCTACCCAAAATAAGCAGCAGTCGAAAATATATGACTAATGATCCATCTTCCAGCAATGTGTTGTAATCTTTTCAGGACAGAGGTCCAGGTTAAGGGGAGGTGTTCAGAATTATGGCTATGCTGTCGTTGTCCATTACAAGTTTCCTGAAAAATACACAGAAAGAGGAAAAAAAAATCCTGGAGAGGAATTATTCAGGTTAAAAAAATAAGATTAAAAAATTA
>NW_008660824.1:0-1138 GCF_000695815.1 Acanthisitta chloris
GCTACAACAGGGAGGAGTGTCTGCGCACCGTGGAGTGCTACGACCCGCAGAAGGACACGTGGACGTTCCTGGCGCCCATGAGGACGCCGAGGGCTCGGTTCCAGATGGCAGTGCTGATGGTGTGTGCTGGGGCAGGCACGGGAGGGTGGCACGAACGGGGCACAGCTCACAGTGCCAGCAGCAGTTCACCTGGAGTTGTGTGGTCTGAGGGTGATGTGCTGAGGTGTGAAGTGGGTGTTTGCTTGTTCCACCCAGGGGCAGCTGTATGTTGTGGGTGGGTCAAACGGTCACTCGGATGACCTGAGCTGTGGAGAGATGTACGAGCCAGAGATCGATGACTGGACTCCTGTGCCAGAGCTGCGAACCAACCGCTGCAACGCAGGTGAGGCCTCCAGGGGCAGGGCAGGGAGGGCTGGACAGTGCTCCTTTCTTAGCTTGCTTACTGTTCTCTCCTCCTGAACAGGAGTGTGTGCCCTGAACGGAAAACTCTACATTGTGGGTGGCTCTGATCCTTACGGCCAGAAGGGACTTAAGAACTGTGATGTGTTTGATCCCGTAACGAAGTCCTGGACGAGCTGTGCTCCCCTTAACATCCGTAAGGGAGGGAGAGAGAGGGAGGGAGGGAGGAACTGCAAGAGTTTAGGTTTGAAAGCAAACCCAACCACCTTGAAATGACCTGCTGTGTCACGTTGTGGCGCGTGGCCGTGCGGGCTGTGACTGTGGCCCTCGGTTGCAGGGAGACACCAGTCAGCAGTGTGTGAGCTGGGTGGGTACCTGTACATCATCGGTGGGGCAGAGTCCTGGAACTGCCTGAACAGCGTGGAGCGCTACAACCCCGAGAACAACACGTGGACGCTGATGGCGCCGATGAACGTGGCACGGCGCGGCGCCGGCGTGGCCGTGCGGGACGGTAAGGGGCTGCAGGCTCAGCAGCTCCTGCTGCTGGGGGTCCACTTCTCAGCCACAGGGGACACAGGGGTGCAAGGGACCGGGTTGGGTCTTCTAGGCCAGTGTTGAGTCTCCTGTAGAATCAGAGAGTCAGCCAGATTGGAAGAGACCTCTAAGACCATCAAGTCCAACCCTCCCGTGGTCACTAGCCCATGGCACTAAGTGCCACATCACGTCTCAGCTTGAAAAC
>NW_008660824.1:1235-1487 GCF_000695815.1 Acanthisitta chloris
TCCAGGCTGAACACCCCCAGCTCCCTCAGCCTCTCCTCATGGCACTTGTGCTCAGTCCCTTCCCCAGCCTCGTTGCTCTGCTCTGGACCTGCTGTAGTCTCATGTTAAGCTGCAGGTCAAGTAGAATGTAGAGCTGTGTTCCTTCCTGGGGAGGAACCAGCACAGTGAGAACTTGGGCAGACCTTATTTTAGTTAAGAAAGTGTAACCTGAAGAACAAAACCCTTTGTTTTGGGGCATTCACCCTCACCTCA
>NW_008660824.1:1500-25920 GCF_000695815.1 Acanthisitta chloris
CCTAGAGCTGCATCAGTTTAACTTTGGTTGTGCCCTTACTCTGAAACGACTTACTGTCAGCTCCTAACGATGAGGAGTCCCAGAGCAGGTCCCTCCTGTGGCTGCAGACTCTGCCAGAACCCCTGAGGTCCCTCCCTCCTGGCTCAGTCCTGGCTCAGCAGCGAAATCGCCGTCTCCTTTTCCAGGGAAGCTGTTTGTCAGCGGAGGCTTCGACGGCTCTCACGCCGTGAGCTGCATGGAGATGTACGACCCTGCCAGGAACGAGTGGAGGATGATGGGCAGCATGACCACCCCGCGCAGCAACGCCGGCATCACCACCGTGGCCAACACCATCTACGCCGTGGGCGGCTTCGACGGCAACGACTTCCTCAACACCGTCGAGGTCTACAACCCTGAGTCCAACGAGTGGAGCCCCTACACCAAAATCTACACCTTCTGAGAGCATTAAATCCCTTTTCAAACTAACAGGCTTAGTGATGTACTTGTGTGCAGTGGAGGACAGCTGTGGATAGGGGTGGGAGGGCAGAGACGTTGCCAAGAGCAACGCAGAGCTTTTGCATATTGCATATTAATGTGCTGTACATACTTGTTTTGGAGAGAATATTGAAGGGTTTTTTTCTTTTTTTGTGTATTTTAGAACTTTGTTTTAGGGGGTTTGGTTTTAAGATTTTCAAGAGAATGCAAGAGAAACTAGACTGGGCATATCATTTCAGGAGCTTCCCCCAGGGTTGGTTTTGTCACTTTGCACAGTAAATTACTTCCTGTAGGTGTGTTCTTAGGGCAGGAAGGGTAAAACGTGGGGGATAGTTGTGTTGGGTTTTTTTTTATCAGGCCTTGGTTTCCTTCAGTAACTGGAACAATCTGTAACAAGAAGCCTTATTTAAATAGAGACAACGGCTATTTTTTTTATTATTGCCTCTGCTAATACCTTATCTTTTACGATTGCCTTTTTATAACAGTTTTTATATACTCAGCAGAGTATTTTGTCTGTTGATGTGCAAGTGGCAGATAAATGGTTGCTGAAGCCAAGAGACAACCTTGGAGCTCAGAGAGACCGAGTGGGACAGCAGCTTCACCCCTGTTCTTCAGCTTCTGAGCTTCTGCCTCTGCTGCACTAGTGAGTTAGTCTGCACCACCTTCCCTAGGGCTGCACAGGATCTGTGTGGCACAGCTGAGGCTTTCTAGGCTGGGAGAACCACACTGGCCCCTGAGGGGAACAGCAGTTTTGTTACTAGGGCTGAGCTAACCTTTGTACAACAACTTGGGGAGGGGGTTCTTTCTCGTGGTTTTTACTCTTGCCAGCTGGCAGTGAAAATCTGTTCATCTGGGGTAGTAACTGTCTTTATTTTTCTAATATTACAAGCTGCAAGTGTGATAGAACACCGACAACTGGATCTCCTATGTGCTCATAGTACTGTTTTAGTTCACTTTCTCTATTCCTATGGCTCAAACGTTGGGTTAGGATGATTTGGTGTCTAATGTGTAGTGCTGCACATCTAACTCTGGGTGCCAAAACTAGAACTGACTGCTTCTGCTGCTGCAAACACATTAAAGGTACCTTTGGGAAACCCTCGCACGGCAGGCGTGCCCTGACCTCTGTGTGTCCTTTCCTTTCAGCCTCACAGACAGACTGGGGATGTTTATTTCAGAGGGGTGTGGGGAGGGTTAACTGAAGCCCCTGGAGGAGAAGCAGCAGTGTCACATATCCCTCCTGCCTGCAGTGTCAGGTCACTGCTGGAGGGCACGGGGCTGGAGCATCCAGCCAGGACCTGCTGCTGGGCCATGGACCTGCTCACGGGCTCAGCTTACACAGAGCTCCCTGCAGATTGCTCTGCTGCCCCAGAGGGAGCTCAGAAGGAAATACAGCACACCACAGGGCAAAGAGGCACCCAGGCCTGGGGGGAGCAACCTGATCTGCTCCTTCCCTCGTGGCTCTCGAGGTAACGGGGTGAAGGCACAGCAGGGATGGCACCAGTGCCAGCTCACGTGCAGCAGGGCAGAACAGGCTGCCCCAGCTCTGCTCTGGGCAAGGGAAGGCACTGAGCATTCCAAGCTGTAGGGCTGGGACAGCCAGGAGAGTGAGGAACAAAGTAGTGGTGTTCCACTTATCTTACCCATCTTACCCAGAGTAATGTGAGGAGACACAGCATGTGCTCAAGTGGTTCAGCTCATAGAATCATAGAATTTTAGGGGTTGGGATGGAGCTTAGAGATGATCCAGCCCCAAGCCCTGCCCTGGGCAGGGACACCTCCCAGCAGAGCAGGTTGCTCAAGGCTCATCCAACCTGGCTGTGAACACTGCCAGGGTTGGGGCAGCCACAGCCTTGGGCCAAGGGAGCTCCAAGGACATACAGACCAACAGAAGCACATGTGAGCTAACACCCTCAGCCCAGCCCTGTGGGGGGATAACCTGCATGTAGACAGCCCTTCACACCACTTCTGTGCCAGCAGTGACCACCATCTCTACCTGATCCTCCTGGGCTGTGAGTCCAGGTCCTGGGACAGCGCTGTGTTACATCCACAGTGCCTGAGCCACGCCAGAATCAACTGCTGTTTAATGTAACAATAAATTACATTTGTACAATCAACATTTTACAAATACATCCAAAAGTTAATATCAAAATAGTTCAGAACTCTGCCAGTCATGTCATCTCTGTACAAATACATACACGGAAGAGGTAGCGTTAAAGGCGTTTGAAACAGCTTTGGGGAAGTTTCAGGGACTGACTGAAAGCAGTTGTGGAAAGAACCAAGAGTGCAGTGAGAGAGATGTCACCTGGAGATGAATGAGGAGCTCCCTAAGGAGCAGGTTGCCACTGTAGAAAGGTTAGGCATTTAACAAAGGAAAAACATCCCTTTCCTCTGCAAAGGGCTCTGGGACAAACACTCCTGTAGGAGGGTGGAGTTGGTTTGTCTCTATTTTTAGGGCATCACTGTTCCTTGCTCTGTTCTCCAGCCTCTCTGCCTTACAGTTTGCCACACAGGACACACAACACTGTGTCCTTCCTGCCCAGCACTGCACTCAGCTGCTTTCTGCCCTCCACAGGACACAGCAGATTCTTCTTTCCCCCTTGTCACTTCCAAACTCCCCACAAAACACCTCTGGGTTTTCCCATTAACACTCAGCTCCTGACACAAACAGCCCAGCACACCTGCTGCCCCCCAAACCAGCCACGGGTTTCCTGGTGACACCCATCCATACCCAGCCAGGGAACTCACTTGGGACAGAAAGTTCCATCAGCAGGTGATTCTCAACAGAAATTCTGACCTTTAACATCCATGTGGAACAAGCTTTTTTTTCCTTCAACGCAAACACAAACCAGCCCCGTGAAGAGAAGGCAGATGTTGGCTCCTCCAGCCTGTGGTGCCCCGAGGGTCAGAGCTGAGGTGGGAGGTGAGGGCAGGGGACCCAGCTCAGCCCGGGGTCACAGCCACCCCCTGCTCTCGGCCTCGCCCTGCGCGGACGCGCGGCAGCGCTCCAGGGTCAGCTCCAGCTGCGCCAGCTGGCAGCCCCCCCCCTCCAGCCTCTCCCTGGGGAAGAGAACACAGGTTACTGGACACAGTGGGCCCATCTCACGGACGGGAATCCTTCCAAATATGCCTTTCAGAGCAGAATTTTCAGAAAGGAAATTGCCATGAAACTCAACAAGCAGCAGTGACTTTTGCTCTAAAGCTGCCGAACCCAAGGACTTCACACGAGCTCCTTCCCTAAAACAGCCAACACACAACTCTGCAACAGGCAGAGCTCCAGCCTTGGAGGTGTTCAAGGCCAGGCTGGATGAGTCTTGAGCAACCTGATCTAGTGAGGAGGTGTCCCTACACAAGTGCTGACCATCATCTTGTGAGACTTCAACTGTTCAAACTCCTCTCTACTGACACATGGAAAGCCTGGAGAAGAGGAGGCTCAGGGGAGACCTCATCACCCTCTGCAACTCCCTGACAGGAGGTTGGAGTCAGGTGGGGGTTGGTCTCTGCTCCCAGGCAACAGCAGCAGGACAAGAGGGCACAGACTCAAGCTCTGCCAGGGGAGGGTTAGGTTGGAGATTAGGAAGAGATTTTTTAGGGAGAGAGTGCTCAGGCATTGGAATGTGCTGCCCAGGGAGGTGGTGGATTCCCCATCCCTGGAGGTTTTCAAGCTGAGACTGGATGTGGCACTTAGTGCCATGGTCTGGTAACCACAGCAAGGCTGGACTTGATCTTGGAGGTCTTTTCCAACCCGTTTGATTCTACGATTCTCTGACCTTTTTGCTCTCTGCAGCTGTCTGAAAGGAGGTTGTAGCCCGGTGGGGTCAGGCTCTGCTCCCAGGGAACAAGGGGCAGGACCAGAGGAAATGGCCTCACACTGCACCAGGGGAAGTTTAGACTGGATGTTAGGGAAAATTTCTGCACTGACAGGGTGGTCAGGCCTTGGCACAGCTGCCCAGGGCAGTGGTGGAGTCACCATCCCTGGGAGTGTTTAAAAGATCTGTGGATGTGACACTTGAAGATCCAGTTAGTGGTGAACACAGAGGTGGTGTTGGGTTGATGGTTGGACTTGACAATCTCAGAGGGTTTTTCCAACCTTAATGATTCTGTGATTCTACAGGATCTCTCTCTCTCTCTCTGCAGGACTTTCCTTCCTTACCCAGCCACTTGCACATCCAGTGTCAGGAGGATCAAGGAGATCAGAATCCACCCAGGCCCAGCAAAGCCTTCCAGAGCAATTCACCTGCTCAGGTGGAAGTAACCTGCAAACCCCTCACAGAGCTGCTGGACCCACACTGCCAATCCTGGCAACTTCCAGCTAACTCATACCCACACAACAGCAAAGAAATGTTTCCCTGTCTTTCCTAGCCACTTCAGATCCATGAAAACCCCACGATGACCTTTAAAAAACCTCCCAGAGCCTGAATTCAGCCCCCAGTGACACAAAGTCAGGACAAAAGCTTTCATGAGCCAGAAACCCCTGGCAGAGGAAGGAGGGCCCAAACCATTTCCCTGGTGGCACTTTGGTTAGTGCCATGCTAAGGTGCTGCCTCAAACCCCATGTGTGTGGCCACAGCCACTTACCGACAGAGCTCCTGGGAAACACACTCATAAAGCTCCTCAGCACTGAACTTCAGACTGTTATGGATCTGCAACAAAGGAGGAGGAATTAACAGAGCAATTCTCCAAGCAGCACGTTAGAATGGTGCAGCTGTAAATCTGTGTCTGTACCAGACCTGGTGAATGCATTACCTGGGAGGCTCTGAAGATGAGACAACACATACAAAAGACATTGTGGGCTATAAAAACCAAGTACTACAAACTAACAGGCAGGATTGTGTCTCCTGGGAGTGACAGAGCTCCATGTCTAACCACTCTGCAGGAATTCTGCCTCTCAATTTACCCAACAGCTCTGCATCAAGGGAAGTCATTCTGTAAGTCCAGGCCCAAATCCCAAATATATTTTCCTGTAAGCCTGAAATATGGAATGTACCAAGTGGAGAAATATCCCACTGCAAACCTTCATTTCCAGGCTCTCACCAGTGAGCCACACACACAACTCCAGTACTGGTACAAATCCCAGTAAATTTGGTGGGTGCCAATCAAAAAAATACACCTTTACATCCAACACCTAATACAAATCAGGGCAAAGAATCCAAATTCCTAGTGGAAACAGCATGATAACCTCAGAGGTACCTGAAGTAAAGCCCAAGAGCAGTGGATCTGACAGAGCACTAAACACATCATACCTCATGTCTTCTGAGGAAGTTATAGAGGGGCCAAATGTCTTGGAAGCTGCTGGTTGGGGGCAAAATTCTGAAAGAGAAAAGTTGGGGATTTTTGTTTTAAAGCAAGTAGAAAAGGATTCTATGGAAGAGTTAAAAAATAGTTAGAATTGCTTCAAGGGAAAAAAAAAACCACCCTGATTTTCTTTAAACAAAAAGGAAATGATGAACTTTGAAGAATTTTCCTTTCTGCTCCTCTGAAATAATCACAGAGCTTATTCCCTCTGTGAGGACTTTCTCTGGAGGCTTTTCCTAGTTACAAACCCAAGAGCCATGTTTTTGTGAGTGATTTCTCCATCAGGAGGGAAGCAACCCAGCAACAATTAAAAGCCTTTTGTGGCCCATCAGCACAGCCTGTTGTGTTCCTGGGGAGCCACAGCAGCAGCTCCAGTTTAACTCCTTCCCTCCACATTCCCATGTGCAGCTCCAACTCCCCAGTCCACTTCCCAGCTTTGCTGCTTCCAGTAACAACCAATTCCCCCAGTCCTGGCAGGTGACAATGGGATGAGGCAGCTGAGGAGAGGTGGCCTGAAGAACCTGTGTGTCCACCCTTTTCCACAAGGCTCCAAAACTGATCCCCTAAGTCATTCCCCCCAAAATTAATGAGCCTTGTCTATTTAAGCAGACACAATTCGGTTCCACCTCAGTGTAACTTCATTTGCATTCACCAGGACAAGCAGAACTTTCCTAGAGGCTGCAAAATTGGAATCAACATTAAAACACTTCACGTAGAATCCTGATAAAATTCTGCCTGTTCAGGTTTAAGCAGTAAATAAAGGTGGAGATAATGACTGGATTTGGAGAAAAAAAAATTTTTAAAGTATCTTTTTGAGAAGTTCTATTTACTTTCCCATGGGAAAGGGCCCAAATTCTCCCCTCCCTCCCCTTTATACATGAGTTAATTAGGAACTGAAAAACCAGCAAACCACCAGAATAAGCTAACCCTCAAAGACACAAGTGTGTGCAGCAGGTTGGGACACCACGACACAGGACAGGCCTCGTACCCAGTTAGTCCAGTGCTCGTGTCCATCAGGATTCTGCAGAGAAATCATCACTGTCACAAGACTTAGCCATACATTCTCTTCCCCTTCCTAAGGAGCACCCAAAATGTTTTCCTTAAGCTCCAGCACTTGGAGCTGCCAAGCTGCAGCAGCAGCAGCTCCCCAGGGAGAAAGCTCCCAGCCCTGGCAGTGTCAAACCCTGGCACAGACCCTTTGGCAGCTCTGCCTGGAAACCCTGGGAATCTTGGCTGCTGGAAGTGCCTGGCAGCAAAGATTCCCAGGGCCTGTGTCCAGGCAGGGTGGGCCCTGGGCCTGCCTGGGACAATCCATCGGCATTGGAAGTCGTATCCATCACCCACAGGCACTGGAGCCTGGGAAAGGCTCCTTCCTGCCCAGGGAACCACTCTGCCTCCTGCTCCAGGCACACAGGGGAAATCCTGCCTGCTTGCTGCCATACCCTGACTGCAGAACTGTACAAAGCACCCAAGGGATCACCAGTAACCTCTCAGGCAGCGAAACGACGTGTTGGGGGAAAATATCTCCATCCCTGTGTTTGTCCTGCAAAGACCCATGGAAGGGAGTGGGATAAACACCACCCCTGCCACAGCAGAGCTGCCAGGGGAACCAGCCAGGGAGGGTACACCAGCAAACGGAGCGACCAGGCCTCAGGAGGGTGGACAATCCTCTGTGCCTCTGGTTCTTTGGGAAGAACCAAGTGAAACGTGTAAAGAATCATACAAGTAACAATGTTCAAGCCAGTCAGGTATTTTATGGCATTTGTGGCAATTGCTCCTGGGTTTGTACCATGAATGAGAAGTCTGACAATGGTCTCAAAGCTTTTCCAGCAGCTTGGAGTAAAAGAGGGTTGTTGTTTCCAGGGAAGAGCCATTGCTCCACATGGAGCACTGGGATGGTGCTGAGAGCAAAGTCTGCACTGTTGATTTCCTCCACAAATTCTTACGAACAGCTCCTCATTCCCCTGCACTGAGGGACTCAATAGTATTACAACCACCAAGGCTGCCAGAGCTCTGTTCCACAGCAACCTGTGGGGAACTTCAGGGCACCTTCCCCTACAACAAAGCCAAGTTTGTGCTTTCTTCTGCTGTGGAGGTGCTTCAGCTATCAGACTCTGCCATGTGCCCACACAAGGGTTCTCTGCCTTTGCAAGCTCAAGTGGATTTTACCACACTCTTGGTTAAACCTTTCTGCTTTATAGACTGGTTGAAAGGCAACAAGGCACCACCTCTGCCCTGCTCCCTGCTGAGTGCTGCATTTGACACAGGCTGGAGACTTATTTCTTGCAGCTCTCATTAGAGCAGGTTTAAAGTCCCTTCTAACCCTAACCCTTCTGTGTTTCTCTGATTCCATGAAAGCTTTGACATTGTAAATACATCCAACCTACAACGAATCATAAATCTGCTTCTGACTGGCTGGAAAACCTGCTCAAACCACCGGAGCTCCCCACCCTGATGCTGAAGCAGCAGAGTTTGGTGCAGTTCTTGGTTCCGTGGTGCCACCTACTGCAAACCTGCAGAGCAGAGCAGCAATTCCCACGGAGTGTCCAGGGAAATTATCCCTTCCAAGATTCATCCTCTGTATTCCAGGGGTTCTGTGTTTACTGAGCTCTCCCATATGAGGAAATACAGGAGGTAAGAAGCTCTCACTAAAAGAAACACAACGTTTTTAATGAAACACCTGTGTGACATGGAAATCACCACCCTGAAGCACCACATTCCCAGAAAATCTCATCTATAAACCAATACCACAGGAGTTCTTGCAAAAACTTCAGGGCTGGAATGAAAAGATCTAAAAGATCAGCAATGAAAACGAAGCAGTTATCACTGAGCTGCTTGAGCTCACATTTCTACCCCCATTTTTCTGCTTCCTTCATTGATAATTAGACCATTTATCTCTGGAAGAAATCAGCAAATCTTTGAGTGCATTTATACTTCACTGCTATAAAAAAAGGACTAACTTAAGACTACACAAGAGATTCCTTCTTCCTTCTGAAGCTTCCATTTTACTATTCTGCATTCTGTAAGGAGGGGAGGAGGAAGACAGAGGGAATATTATCCTTCCTAAAGAGGCCAAGTGATTGCCACTGTTACTGCTGTGACATAGGTTCTGACTCATGAGGATCACTCTAGGGAACAGCAAAGTCCCAAACCCCGATGTCCTTCACTATATGTGGTGACCTCAGAGCACCTTGCAGGAGCTGAAGGGACTCCAGGGAAGCTGCAGAGGGATCTGTGTTAGGAGATGCAGGGACAGGACAAGGCGCAATGGGGATAAATTGAAAGAGGGGAAATTCAAGTTAGATGTTAGGCAGAAGTTTTCCCTGTTCTGGTGGTGAGACCCTGTCCCAGGGTGCCCAGGGAGCTGTGGCTGCCCCAACCCTGGCAGTGTTCACAGCCAGGTTGGATGAGCCTTGAGCAACCTGCTCTGCTGGGAGGTGTCCCTGCCCAGGGCAGGGCTTGGGGCTGGGTGAGCTCTGAGCTCCATCCCAACCCCTTAACATCCTATGATATGAAATGTTACTATGCTACTGGAAATTTTCCCCAGTTCCAGTGAGCCTTACGTTTGAAAAACAAATGTCCTGAGCTATTCCAAGTTCCTGCCACAGAGCTAATGCATTAACTATGTCCCAGCTCCAGTCACACCCCAAGCAGAGGGGAGTGGCTCAGCTCCAAACTGCAAAACAGTGCCTGCAACAGTTTTTTGTTCTTTTGCTACCAAGATATGGTTCTGTGCAGCCTTGACATCAAGATCTTTGCTGAAACTCATGTAACTAAGCACACAGAACAGTGGGTTGGTATCCAAGTATTTCAGGGACTTCTCTGACTTGAGGTGACTGTTAGTCCCTTTTCTGCCCAGCTGGAATGTTTACCTGCTGATGCCTTCACGGATGTCCTTCACAGCTGCCAACAGCTTCTGCAGGCCCAAAAAAGCCTCCTCAAATGAAGACTTGGCAGCCATAGTTACTGCATTGGGGTCCAACTTCTGGAAAATTTCAATGCTGATGTTAAAAAGAAACAAAAAGAGACATTGAAAAGCAGTTAAAAACCCTCCAAATTCAGAGAAATACAGTGTCTGCTGTGTGTGTTGCATTTTGGCTACAAAACCCAAAGTTAAATATAAATCTCTACTGAACACATGTTAGCTAAACCAGTCATGGAATCAATGGCAGTGCAGAAATAGCACAGCAGGACCAGGAGGTGATTCTGCCCCTGCACTCGGTGCTGCTGAGGCCACACCTTGAATCCTGTGCTCAGTTCTGGGCCCTCAGCTCAGGAGGGACATTGAGGGGCTGGAGCAGGTCCAGAGCAGAGCAACGAGGCTGGGGAAGGGACTGAGCACAAGTGGCATGAGGAGAGGCTGAGGGAGCTGGGGGTGTTCAGCCTAATTAGCAACAGATTTTCTCCAGAACATAAGGAGAAAAGCAGTTTCTAATGCACCCTAACTTGAAAATGATGAGAAGTTATGTGGCAGCTCTGAGCTCCCCCAGCACACCATACCTGTACAGGTTCATTGTGTTCCAAACACCTTCGAGGACTGCCCAGATTTCCTGGTGCCTGTTTTCCTGAGCCACAGGAAAGCTTGGATGTAACTGTTTCGCTTCAGAGCTTTGCAGATTGGGTGTTGTGGCTTCCATTTTTTCACACGTGGCATTTTCTGAAAGAACCATGATGTCTTCTGATAAATCCTGCTCACTGTCTGCCCTCACCTTATAAAACAGTTCAGCAAACAAATAATCAATGTATTTGCTTCCTAACTTCAGAAAACCAGAACTTCTACACACTTCTACAGGTTTGGTTTTTCAAAGCAATGCTCAAAAAAAGCAAGGCTGAACCCTTGTAGTCATCATGATTAACTCCTCTGCATCCAAAGTGTCTCCCAATGGTTTGGGTTGGAAGGGACCTTAAAGATCCTGCCCTGGGCAGGGACACCTCCCCCCAGCCCAGGCTGCTCCAAGCCCATCCAGCCTGGCCTGGAACACTCCCAGGGATGGAGCAGCCACAGCTGCTCTGGGCACCCTGTGCCAGAGCCTCAGCACCTCACAGGGAACAATTTATTCCTAACAAGTTTGCAGGCAGAACCTGATTCTCAGAGCAGCATTAAGAGGCTGATTCCAACCACACAGGAGCTAAGCACAGGTCATTGCTCTCCCTGTCCTTCTTCCTTTCCCTTTTGGCTTTTTCCAAAACCACCAAGAACTCCTTTCAGCTATTCTGTACTGTAAGGTTCATTCCATCCCTTAAATTCTTTGATTCCCTGCCACAATTAGTGGAAATTATGGGAGTAATTAAGCAATCTACTGCAGGTTTGTAATATGAACATGGAACAACTTGAAGCTGATGTTAGGTGAACTCAGAGTAAAGCTCCTCTTACCTCTGTGAGTGTCTGGCACAGCTTAGTCACTTGGGCATAGGCCTGGGGCAGGACACCGTTATAGTCTGACCTTGAGCTGAAAGCATGGAGCAAGTTTTTGGATTCCTGGAGCAAGATATGCACTGTTGAGGAGTCAAATGGTTTATCTGATATTTAGACATTAATATGAGAGGGAAAAAGAAATAAATGTTAGGAGTTATCAGTCTCAGCAGGCGAACGCAACACTCAAGTACCTGCATTAACTGAAGCACATAAAAGGCCTTAGAAAATGGTTCAGAAGCTTTAGAGCAAACAGGACCAAGAGAAACATGTGTGAGGCTAAGACTGCTCACTTCTTAACCAAGTCTGCCAAAATGATCCTGGGATCTTGCAAGAGGATCAACTGGCAGAGCTAAAATAATCCAGCACAACAGCAATATCCCAAAAGAGGCAGAACCATAGACTATCCTGAGTTGGAAAGGGCCCACAAGGATGATCAGTCCAACCCCTGGTCCTGCACAGGACAACCCCCAAATCCCACCACGTGCCTGAGAGCACTGGCCAAACACTCCCTGAGCTCAGAGGCTGGGGCTGTGACCACTGCCCTGGGGAGTGCAACAGGTACATCTGTCAAAATCAAATTCTAACCAACCTCTTTAAACAAGTGAATGGTTTGTGGGCTGGGGGTTTTTTTTGGCTTCTTTTGAAAACAAACCTCCCTGCCCTGATCCACCACGTTATTCCTCCAAAATTTAGTTGGCAATGCAGATCATTAGGTCACACACAACATGGTGGCAAAGGAGGGAGAAAGATTATCTGCTTACTCAAAAGAGTTCAGAGGCTTTGGTGACCATTATCACACGTGGTCATAGCTTTATAACTAAAACCAGAGCAGGGAGGCTTTTTGCAAGTCTCCAGCTAATGTTCTTGGAGCTGCTTACCTGTACAGAGGTGTTCAGAGAGACACTCAACAGCTGAAAGCAAACTCCTTGGCACCACGTAACCAAAAACAGCCACCCAGTGTTTCTGGTAGCACTTCAGCAGGTTTGCCAACGTCCACGGTGGCTTCAGGTACAGGATCTGAAAGGGAACAGGTTATAAACACAGTGGCTGATTGTCATGTAGGTGTATTCCTACACATTCCACAACCGCTCTAGTCTGGAATAACATCATGAGTTTGCTTGTTGAATTTCAGTGACTCCTCAGAAATAAGGTTATATTCTCGTATAACAAGTTTATCTATCAAACAAGAGGGACATTGAGGGGCTGGGGCAGGTCCAGAGCAGAGCAACGAGGCTGGGGAAGGGACTGAGCACAAGTGCCATGAGGAGAGGCTGAGGGAGCTGGGGGTGTTCAGCCTGGAGAAGAGGAGGCTCAGGGGAGACCTCATCACCCTCTGCAATTCCCTGAAAGGACGTTGGAGTCAGGTGGGGGTTGGTCTCTGCTCCCAGGCAACAGCAGCAGGACAAGAGGGCACAGACTCAAGCTCTGCCAGGGGAGGGTTAGGTTGGCTATTAGGCAGAGATTTTTTAGGGAGAGAGAGTGCTCAGGCATTGGAATGTGCTGCCCAGGGAGGTGGTGGATTCCCCATCCCTGGAGGTTTTCAAGCTGAGACTGGATGTGGCACTTAGTGCCATGGGCTAGTGACCACGGGAGGGTTGGACTTGGCTATCTTGAGGTCTTTTCCAATCTGGTTGATTCTATGATTCTGTGACAAGCTTTGGCTCAGCAGTACCATGGGTTAAACAGTGATGCTCACAGAGAAGCAATGTGCAGTCATTGTCAGGATTTTTGGTTCCCCTTTCGTCAAAAGAATAAAGAATCCAAACACTCTTGAGTCATCTCAAAGGGACCTAATGTGTTACTTGTGCACAAAAGCCAGAACAACGGGAGGGATGACTTTGACTTTCTAGCAGAGTTAAAAATGCAAAGTAAATACACTTGTCTTAGCTGTGACTATATATACAAGAAGTAAGATATGTGTACTGCAATAAAATTGACATTTGTTAGTACCAAGTGGAACCAGAGCTGAAAAATATGTTAACAGACATCAACTAAGCTAATCAGCAGTGCCTAAAAGCTTAACAGCTAAGCAAAGCTGTGCCTTGTGGAACAACAACCATCCCATGATTTTCTGGGGCTTTTTAAAGCCACAGATGTTTGTCTGCAATAAATTTTAACTCCTAACTAGCTACAAAATGGGCTCTAAACTAAAGCCAGGACAACCTGGAAGTACCTTGTACATGAGTATTTTCTATTAGAAATGCTTGTGAAAGTGTTTGCAGGTTCTTGTTGACACTTTTGTGATTCTGTACCTGCACTGCAAATGATTTAGGTGTGAATAATTTTATCCATATGGTGTGTAAAAAACATCTGTTCTGGTGGGAAGAAGTGGCTCAGTATTAACAGGATGGAGTGATTTCCTGGAGGATGTATTTACAACACAGTGATTTAACCAGACTAGAAAAGCTGGAAGAGAATTTCAATGCAACTAATAAAGAGAATTGCTCACACAGTAGTAGCATTGCAGTATAGAAACTCTGCTAAAACACTGCCCAGTCACTACTGGTCAAATAGAATGACCTTGAAACTAAAATGAACTGGTACAGATGAGCACTGAGCTATTCTGTCACTGAACCCTGTGCCTTGTGTTTGGCTTAGCACAGTACTGATACCACTAACATAAAGGACATTTACACCTCCTCACACTGCAATATCAAGGAAGATGACACAAGAAACCACCTCCATCCACAGGTTTCCAAATGCAAGTTTCATTTCAGTCTCCAAAATACAAGACAAAGCTTCTCCCAAGCTCTTCTCAAGGTCTGGAAGCACATTTGGGAATCGTGCTGCAAACCCAGCATCACCTCCTTGTGCCTTCTCACACTCTGTACCTGTCAAACCAATGATACAAAAGGCATTTATTGCCACAGGTTTATACCTAATTTATGCTGACACTACACAGGTAACTTGTCCCCATAAACAAAGACAGACTACACTTTGTATTGACCTTACAAGGCAGATGGGCTACACCTAATTAGGCTCCAAGTATCTCTAGTTATCCCACCTGTACTGTGGGTGTTTTTAATTAGGAGCTACTAACCAAGCAGATAAATTTCCCCAGAGCATCACTCACTCGTGATCTTACTCCACATCTCTTCTTAACTTAAAGAACTCAAACCTTCCTGACTGGATAGAATCTATCAGCAATGTAAGATCATCACTTTTTAATGCTGTAACTGCAGCTTTGGAAAAATGGAAAACCTTTTCCAAGCCTAAAAAAGGTTCAGGACACCTTTCAAATGACTCTGGACATGGCAGAGATGTTCAAACAAACTCACCAAGCTTTGGCTGCTGCAGCTCCCCACAGCTCTGGTGCCTGTTGGCATTCACATTCTGGAGAGCAGTGACCAGATCAGCTTTGCAGAATGCCTTGACCTCGCTCACAATGGCTTTATTACACAGATTTTTATCATCCCTAAGGAAAGAGAATTCATTGTGGGCATAAGAGTAATCAAAACAACGCACTGACAAACTTGTTGGACATAAAAGTCATCAAGGCTACACACTGACAGAGTTGTCTTTGGAAAGTTTGGGAGCTTCAGCAGACACAAACTTTCATTAGAAGCAGTTCAAAAAATTCAACCAGAAAACTAACTATTCTGAAAAAAATAAATTAGAGACACTGGAAAATGTTTTAGGCTCCAGGTTTGCTTTAAGAAAGCAACAACTACAAATTCTAACTGATGCTCAGTTGCTCTGATCCTCAAAGGCAAACAAGGCAAGAATTCTGGGACAGTAATATCTCAGCTGATTGCTATGATTAATTCTCATTTTTGAGACTCTTTTTTTACTGTTCTATTGGCCAAAGACTTATCCCAGGTGCCACACTGATGTTCTCCTCAGCAGAACTACTATAAAGATGCAAAGCTGGATCCCAGTACTTTCTCAAAGATTCCCACTGATAAAGGGATTTCTGGATGAACAGCAGCTCTGAAGTCAACACTTGCTTTTTACTCAGAGAAATCCTAAATTCACCAATGGGCCTACAACACTGTGATTGAAAGAGAATTTTCAGCAGCAACCCAAAATCCACATGTCAACTGAAACAACACAACTGGTGCCAGAAAAGTATCTAACTGGATCTTCATCATTAATATACCTTTTTTTTCCTATTTTGTGACAAGTAACATTTTCAAATGTGAACTGGAATAAAATCTGAGAAAGCTATGCTTTAGCAAGTCTTAAAATTGAATATTAACTAAACTTAATCCTACTTCAGGTCTCAAGCACACAAAGGCAATTCCATCTACCATCTCTGTGGTTTACTACATCCTTCTGCTCTAGTTTTCAAGGGGGTGACTGCTCTTCAAAGAGCTTACTGCAGAGCAGCTGACTTGCAAACAGTGTGTCTGGCATGAGAGCTAAACTCAGAGAGGAACTCACGTGCAGAGTATGACAACAGCCTGAGGGAAGAGGTTCTGGTACTGCAGACAGCACTGCAGAACACGATCGTCATTGTTCTCGTCGCTCAGCCCATCTGCAAACACAGTGACAGTGCTGAGTGTTCACAAGTGACTCAACACAACTAATCACACAATCAACAGGGTTGGAAAAGACCTCCAAGATCATCCAGTCCAACCCTCCCGTGGTCACTAGCCCATGGCACTAAGTGCCACATCCAGTCTCAGCTTGAAAACCTCCAGGGATGGGGAATCCACCACCTCCCTGGGCAGCACATTCCAATGCCTGAGCACTCTCTCCCTAAAAAATCTCTTCCTAATAGCCAACCTAACTCTCCCCTGGCAGAGCTTGAGTCTGTGCCCTCTTGTCCTGCTGCCAGTGCACTCATGGCACTGATTGTAAATTAAATATTCCCCAAACAGGGACAGAGAAGTGTAAGGCAACAGAGAAGAAGAACTGACAAACCAGCAGTGAGCAAAGGTATTTGCACACTAGAGCTGTGGGTACACTCTGAAGGCTGCTGAGCTATCAGCTCGTTGTGGCTAACAAACTGCAGACTGCATAGAGCTCAAAGTGCAGTGCTAAGGCTCCCACTGGTGAACTGCAAGGATTAACTACCCACAGCAAATGGACTGCACATGTATTACACATTTTTTGAGAAGCCAACTGCATGGACTGTCCCCACAGCTTTGAATCTTGGCTTTTGAGACACTTATAGATGAACTGCACTGCAGGGATAGCTTTGTCCCGAACGTGCTGCAGCATCTTCCCCTTCTTCAGGTTGTCCAACTCCTGCAGGACAACCCAGGGAATTATTAAGGCAAGTCTGTCAACACCTGAAAGGAGAAAAACAAACCACAACCAGTGAACAAAGGTATTTTCAAGAGCCACACAAACTGCTACAGAGAACTTTGAATCCAAACACCATATTGATGCAAGTTCACACTAATCTTTTCTGCCACTCGTCTTTTTGTGCAGTTTTCATGCTCAAGAGCATTTAAAAAAGAAGTGATACAGGCCAAGTTCCCTCTTTTGAATCTAACCTCAACCTGGCACTACACTGCTTACATGGGAAAATGACAACTTCAGGCAAACAAAAGGAAGAAACAATTTGAATCAACAGAGTAATCTGACAACAATGTGTGGCAGTACCAGAAAACACATCTGCAGCTATTATCATCTTGCCACACACTCACTGTGAGGTGTCACAGCAAGGGGTGCAAACAGGCTGCACACACCTGATGAACCAGGCACTGAGCCAAAACAGGCACCAAAACAAGAGCAATGGCTGTGCTAACTGCCAACAGCATTCCTCAGCCAGGGGCAGGAAGGGTGGACACTGGACCAGGGGTTTATTTGTATGCAAGTATGGCCAGAACTTTAAAACTATTTATAGGAGATACATGGCAAAACAGAAGTTTAATGTTGTCCACCCACCACAAATACTTCAGTTTTCTTTCTCATTCACACTGAGAATGGAATTTCTGACAAAATACATTAATAAGCATCAGCTTTGTAAGAAACAGGTCAGGAATCAGCAGCCTGGTAAACATGATGGGTCTGGAGAGGATCAGAAACTGGGAGCTGCAGTATTCTAAAAGGTATCCCACTGTACACAAGGCAACACCATTCCTGACCTGGGAATAGAAACACAGCCTGACACACTCCTGAGAATTACCCAGGCCCTGACCAAAGTCATTCCAGGTGGTTGGAATAAGTGTATTCATTAGCTAAAAGCAACAAAGCACCCAGAGCATTCTGAGAGAGTCCAAATAAGCCTACCAAGAACTGACACACATGGTCCTAATGCTGCTGACTCCCTTCTCACTCCATTCCCATGGGAGAACTGCTCCTGCTCACTTTTATACTCATTTTGACATGGCCTGCTGCAAACCATCTCCATTCATAAGTGTCTTCAGACACAGTAAGGCTCAGTTACCTCTAAGATTTTATGCACATTCCTAGGAATATCTACCATGAGTTTCTGCAGGTACATCGGTATAAGCACAGTGGATTCTACTTCCATAGCTGAACTCTCCCTAAGAGGAGCTTGTTTGGGTTCCTTGAACCAGGTTCTCCTGCTTCATGCTGCCTTTTTATAAGGAGCCCAGGCTTGGATTTCCTCAGGGAGACTGAAGTTCTAACATCTGTTTTTTCTTACAGCATATTATTGAACAGCATGTATTCACATACCTGGAATATCCTCAGATTTCAGGGATCTAACAAACTCCAGGTGACTAATCATTATGTTTGTGTCAATCACCACTAGTATGTTCAGACCAGAAGTAAAAGCCTCTGGGGAAAGAGAAAAAAGGGCAAACAAAACAGCAGTGAAATAATCAGTTGTGTAATCCCTACTCAGCCCATTAGCCAACTGCAACCAGCAGTTGTAAGCAGATAGCAAAGAGCATCAGATCATGACATACCAGCAGAAGTATTTAAATTCTGTTCTGGGAGATCAATTTCCATACTGGTGAGTTCTCCACAAGTCTG
This sequence comes from Acanthisitta chloris, assembly GCF_000695815.1. NCBI lineage: Eukaryota > Metazoa > Chordata > Aves > Passeriformes > Acanthisittidae > Acanthisitta > Acanthisitta chloris. The sequence continues at coordinate 19,576 of NW_008660824.1, forward strand.
TACTACAGACAGTGCCATCCTCTTCTCCACACGAGCCACGTGCAAGTCCTCAACTATCTGCATCTGTAGTGGGAAAATGTGCACATGTGCAGCCACTGAAGGAATCACCTAGGGATTGCTCCCCAGAAACACACTTTTGCACTAGTGCTGTTAAAATTGGCTCAAAACTAGGTCTGAAAAATTTTGAGGCAGTGCAGGAAATGTAAAGCCCTGAGAAATCACATCCTCCATTAAAGACATCCAAACTCAGAAAGATTGATGACCTTTCTACATAGTACCCAAAAAACTTTGTTCCATTTTTTGCTGCATAAACTGCAAGTTTCCTGACAAGCACTTCCAAAAAAAAAAAAAGCATCTCTTCCAACTTAAAGTTAGAGGATGGAAAAGGAGATACCTGGAGCATGTGAGCAACTGTGAATCACAGAATCAACCAGGTTGGAAAAGAGCTCCAAGATCACCAAGTCCAACCCTCCCGTGGTCACTAGCCCATGGCACTAAGTGCCACATCCAGTCTCAGCTTGAAAACCTCCAGGGATGGGGAATCCACCACCTCCCTGGGCAGCACATTCCAATGCCTGAGCACTCTCTCCCTAAAAAATCTCTTCCTAATAGCCAACCTAACCCTCCCCTGGCAGAGCTTGAGTCTGTGCCCTCTTGTCCTGCTGCTGGCTGCCTGGGAGAACAGTGACAGAAGGACAACCTTTATCTCACCAATTCCTGATTAGCAGCACTTCAACAAGTTTGCTTAGTTTCTGAAACAAATGCTCCACATTTTTGAAGTGCAGATCATGAGCCAAAAATGCCAAATTCTAGGAAAGGTCATGGAGTTGTTCAGTTACAGAACCTCAGTGCCCTTGGGTTTTAGTGCAACTTACAACTGTTAAATTAAAGCATTACCAACCTCTTGGTCTGTTTCTGAGTTCTGACTGTCTTGAAGAGGTGGAAAGTCTTCAAGGTTCTGTAGGAAGAATTGCAAACAACCTATGAACACCAGAAAATATCAAGGAAGGCTGAGGAACAAGTGATCCCCACACCAGGAGCTTTGGAACATAACTCTGTAGTGTTAAACAAGTCCATCACTCACCTTCTGGACAGGCACAGCCTTTCTGACCTCACCTTCCTGGTAGGAGTCAGATGTGCATGGCACCTCAAAATTCTAGAAACAAGTAGGAACAGAACACATATCAGCCTTTCAGAGAACAGTGGATATTCCCAGGTAAACTGAATAGGGAACACAGAGCCCATTTTCCACATCCATGACAAAGCACCTACAGTATCACTTCCAAAGGGCTTAGCAGGATGGTTTTCTTTTAAACAAATAATAGTGGGTTACACCCTAAGCTTATTTTTCCCAATTTCTTGGGGACTTGTGACTATGTTATTCTTGCTCTGAGCTTCCCAGTAGAACAGATGTGATAATAGAGTGATGAGCAAAAGATCACTAAGAAGATGAAAGGACTTGGGCATCTCCTAAGAGAGGCTGAGAGAAACTCAGAAATGAACCCATCAAAGCCAAACGTGAAGTTCTGCAGGAAATACATCAGTTTAGCCCTGGATTCATATCAAGGTCTCCTGGATCACTCTGCCAGCAACAAGCACCTCTTTGGCAGCAAAAGTTTTCTCTGGTTCCATTTATTCATTTACAAAAAACAACACAACCATGTCAGCTCAGGAAAAATTAATCTGTTGGTTTATACCTGAATTGAAGTATTCCACACCCCCAGCAGCAAAGGGAAGCTGTGAAAGAGTCTGTGCACACACTAACACCCAAGACCTTTACTCTTCTGGTCTGTTTAACTATTTAGCAGAGCAGAGGAACATGTCAACATGGTTTACATTGGGATCAGAGAACTCCACCCAGTTAGCTACGAAACCTGACTGAATTCTGTCAGTCTCCTTACAACTCTCTGCCAGGCAGAAACTACTCCAAAATATCTACCTGCCTGATATCATTACCTGCTTAAAACGTAATGCTGTGTCTTCCAAGTCCCTCTCCTTGGTCCTTGAGTGACCAGGAGCTTTGGAAGCAGCAGTGCCATGTTTCTTCCTCCTCCTCGAGTCCCGTGGTGGTGTGGGGGGCGAGGGTGGTGATGAGCACGACCTGTGTTTGCTCACGTGTCGCTTTTTCCGAGAAAACTCCTTATATTCCTCCTCATCCTCCTCTTCCCAAACGCTGGATAATGTACCTGAGTCCTCAGTGTCAGCCCTGTCCCCACACACAGTCCCTGCAGAGGTGTCAGGGGGCTGCTTGGCAATCCTGACATCCTCCCTCCGCTGTTTCGAGCCCTCTGACTTTTTATGGGGGATGTCACACACAGGTGACTTAAACTTCTCTATCATAGTCTGTTCTGCTTTCAACTTCAGTTTGCAGAGTTCAGCTTTCTCCCTCTTTTTCCTCAGTGCCTTGTCCCTCTGCAGTTCAAAGCTGTACCAGAGTCTTTTCCCTTCTGTCCCATCAAAGCCACTCTTTTCCTTGCTGGCAGTCACTGCATCGAGAGTGCGAGTGGTTTTCCCATGTTTAATTTCTTTGGCTTTAAACTGGATAACTATTTTCTTTTGCTTTTCAGTTTGGCCTGAAGACTTGTCTGGGGTTTTGCTTCTCTTTGGAGATTTTTCTTGGGATCTTCTACCAGCATCATGAGAAACACCAGAACTTCGGTGTCGCTTCTTCTCCTGCTCATGTTTCTCTCGTTTGGCTCTACAGAGACACGATGACAAAAAGTAATGGGATTTAGCTCAGTTAATGTGAGGAAGAACAAAAAATACCATCTGTATGTGCTGCAGGAAGTTACAGCTAAGTATTCAAGAGCACTGGTTTGGTATGCTCAAACCTGACCTTGCAGCAATGTGCTTTAAAACAGCTGGATGCATTTGGAGTATTTGCATTTCTCCACTGTGCAGTTATTTAGCTTAAGAAAAAAAAATGGAGAAAAAGCTTTTTCTGCATTCACTATCTAGTAGTGGGAGAGACACCCTAAAAAGCTGAGCTTCTTCTTATCACAGAGGTAAGTTTTAACAGCAGCAACTAAACAATTCAGCATTAAAGAACTTTGGTTGTTATATTTTTAAGTAGTTCCATTTCATGACAGAGTGAGAATTTACCTCTGAAGTTCAGTCTCTCCTTTCATAGTGTGCTTGTAAGATCTTGTGTCTTCAGAATGCTGAAAGAAAAAAAAAATAAATCAAGGGCTTGTAGAGGAAAAAGCAGTAAAAACTCCCCTTCATAAGACAGTGATGGAACTGAATGGTTTGGTGGCTTAAGGAAACACTGAGAAGGGTGCAAAGGATGTGGATGCACAGATTAAGTGGCCAAAAGGGTTTAGCAGCACTTAATCATGTGCAGCCAGTGTGGCCCAGGAGAGCTCCAAGGGCCTCGCTCAGGATGGCTGTAGGTAGGGTCACAAGGTCATTAACTTTGGCCATCACTGAGTTTCCCTCCTGGCCATAACCCAGGTTGTTAACTCCTGGGCTCTTTCCCACAGTGGGAAACAATGGGATTGTTCCACTCGGGATACAACCCACAGTGGTGCTGCTCTGCTCAGGCTGTGATCCAGGTCAATGGTTTACCAAGGCTACAAGGGATAATGGCTCAGCCTTTGCTTCCCACCTTGGCTCCTGGTTTTTCCCACCTTTACTGATCCTGGTAGGATCAGGGAGGGTCTCAGAGCACAACTGGGGTGGTAATGGGACACTTCTCCACTCAGCTGGTTCCATCAAGGCTTACCAGGAGCCTCCAAGATTGCAGAACAGGGCCAGGGATGGGGCATGGGATGCACCACCACTGTGGAACAGTGTGAAACTGTGGTCACATAGGCCTGGTTAGGGGCACAGACAGTCCCAAAACAAAAACTTGGGCAGTCCTGGTCTACAAAGCAGTTTTGTCACTAATGGCTGTAACCACACTTGCAGCCACGTTGTGGAACAATAGGAATGCAGTTCTGCCCAGCTCAGAACAGCAGCAGTTTGTGACTGCAGCTCTGGCAGAGAAGGGAGAGCAGCAAGAGGACAGACTCTGCTGGTATGAACTCTGCCCCACAAGGCAGTTAGTTTTTTATCCTTTGGGGTCATACAATTCAGTTTTCCCCAAACCACAGCAGAGTGTAGGAAGTTATCACAGAGAATGGTAACATGGATTACTTCAGATAAGGAAGCTCCAGACAGTATATCCTCCTGCAAATAATTCACTCCTTCAATACCAGGGCTGTGCTGGCTCTGTGAGGCCATTGGGTCACTGCTACAGAGACTCTGCCTACCTGGAGAGGCCTTAGCTGGTTTAGTGCCATGCCTGAAAGCACTTCATGCACAAACCAAAGACTTGCAGAAACAGTGCAGTCCTAAACTAAAGCAAATTTGAGAACTTCTGCCTGTGGTTGGCTCTGGAGTTGCAAGATCAATGGCAGCAGTGCAACAGGAAAACCAGAGTGACAGACAATTACAAAGGCCACAGCTTTTCATGATACTTTCAGTATTTCTTTTCAACCTAGCTCCTCCTTGTCTCTAAAGTCTCTTGATAATTCCTCAATTCTCACTTAAATTTGGTCACCTTAAGCAAATCACCTCACTGCTATTTTTCTCCTAGCACTGTCAGTTTGGGGCCTGTGATCACACTGGAGAACACTTGTAAATAATTTAGCTTCTCCCTGATGTTTGTGCTGGTCAACGTCTGCACAACATACTATTTCCTGCTGTCCCAAACAGGTGGAAGTCATGGAACAGTTAAACCTATTCTCAAACTGCCACAGCCATTAGCAATGGCAATAAGCTAATTGGGTTTTAAGCCAAGTGTTTACCTCTTGTATTACAGAAGTCAAATAAAAACAATAAAACACCTTAGGATAAGTTAATGGTAAAAGACAAACTGAGTAATAATAAGGAGGAAAAAACCCTACATTTTCTGTATGAGCAACAAGTTTCTAACACGAACAACCAAGTCTGTAAGGCCATGAAATCACACTCATTTGTCAACACTTCCAAGACAAGACAGTTAAAATCTCTCTTACTCCAAATATTCCTTGCAAAATCCAAGGGGGGGGGGAATCTAGCAAATTTAAGTGTGGATTTATTAAACTACTGATTTCTTTGCCATGTATTATGCTGCTGGCAGGAAATAACTTCCCAGCAGTGGTCACAAACTATGAAAAGGAATGGGAAGCTACACCCAGGTGTGACCAGAGAGATGATCTGCAGCACCTGCACTGTGCAAGGGACTCAGTGAAAGCTTCATCACCAGACACAAGTATGGACCAGAGCATGCTGAGAGTTCTGGCCACTGATTTATGTCTCCGTGGTTAAAAGGAAAGACTTGAGAGTCGTTTGCCAAATTGCTGCAAAAGACAATTTGTGGTTAATGAGAAAATTAGGATTCATGATCCAAGATACAGAACAATCTGAGAAAAAAATGGTACCAAAACCACTGCTGTTAAGTTCAACTTTCCTCAAGCAGGAAGATAGACAAAAATCAAAAAGCCTCTTATTTCCCACACAACTCATAACCTGTGGATAAAAACATAAGGTAGTTATCTAACCAACTCAACCCTCCTGCTGCTCTTTGTGGCCCCATCTTTGAGTCTGATTCATCCTTCTACCACAAGACTGCAAAACAATTCGTGTTTGAATTAAAATAACAACAGTGATAACATTTCTGTCCCTACTTTGTCATCTCGGCCATCCAAACATTCTTCCTTTCCTGGTAATTTCTTCGGCTTCTTTTTAGACATCTTCAAACCCTAACAAAAGAGAGTGTTGCCATTATTATCTGCATCCAGGTGTAAAATAAAATTTAACTGCAGGGAGATAAAAACACTCTAACACTCTTCTTTAATTTCTTATGTCAGAACCACAACAGAACTCAGCTGGGTTAATTGTTCACAGCACAAAAGGATAGCAATGACCTCCCCAACTGCTCTAGTGACACCTATTTTGTACCAGCACACAGAGACAAACATCCTTTGAAGTTTAATTGCACAGCCAAGTTAGAAGGCAGGACCAGCTGTAATTGTCACCTTTGCCCCCTCCCACCCTTCCCCTGGGGTGGAGCTCCTATGGACACACCTCACAGCAGCTCACACAAACCAGGAAGATGTTCGAGAGGGATGTAAAAACCTTCATAGAATCACAGAATTTTAGACGTTGGGATGGAGCTTGGAGATCACCCAGGATGAAGCTTGGAGATCACCCAGCCCCAAGCCCTGCCCTGGGCAGGGACACCTCCCACCAGAGCAGGTTGCTCAAGGCTCATCCAACCTGGCTGTGAACACTGCCAGGGTTGGGGCAGCCACAGCCTCCCTGGGCAACCTGGGACAGGGAAAAAAAGACTGCTTAATCATAGAACCAACTGGGTTGGAA
>NW_008660825.1:0-1846 GCF_000695815.1 Acanthisitta chloris
GTCACCTGCCCCTTGGGCAGAGCAGTGCCTGCTCGGGGCCTCCTGCCTGCACCGGGCATTGCTGCGGTCACCGTGGGCAGGTGTGTGACGTGTGGTGGCCCAGGAACAGGTACAGAGCTGTGGGTTGTGCAGCTCAGGTGAGTATGAGCTGCTGAGTGCTCTTCGAGGGTTGCTGATGGCACTGCCCACCCCTCCCATCCCCCCCAGTCTCTGCTCCTGCCATGGGGGCTGTGCTGGGATGGACCCAGAGAGCTGTGATGAGGAACAGCAGGGGCTACACAGGGATGGACCCCAGAGAGGTGTGATGAGGAACAGCAGGGGCTGTGCTGGGATGGACCCCGGAGAGCTGTGATGAGGAACAGCAGGGACTGTGCTGGGGTGGACCCCGGAGAGCTGTGATGAGGAACAGCAGGGGCTGTGGTGTGTGGGGTGATGGGGGAACTCAGCGCTGTGAGGAACAGCAGGGGCTGTGGTGTGTGGGTTGATGGGGGAACTCAGTGCTGTGGCTGGGAGGTCGCCCAGAGCTGTCTCCCTCCTCCTGTCACACATCTCTGCATCGCTGTGTTCCACCTCCACGTCTGGCTTTGGAATCACTCTGGAGGAGCAGAGCCAAGTTCTCCTAACAGCCTTTCAGCACAAGACTAGCTCTTGTGCTGCCAGAGCAATTAGCTGCTGTGTCGCAGAACAGTTTTCCACCAGGCTGCTGATGGCTGCATGGAAGAGGGGACAGAGGTGTCAGTGAGCCAGGGCTCTGTGGAGTGTTGTTGACTGAGTCTGTCATGACCCTGTGATGCTCCTGCCAGTGATGACGTGACTTGTGCGATGCTGTCACTGACTGAGTTTCATCCTGCTCGTGTTGCTGCAGGGGACACAGAGTCATTCCAAGGCTCTCTCCCAGGGTTAGTGCTTGTTGCGGGGGCACAGGAGAAGGCTGTTACCAGGGGTGTCCCTGGAGTGAGCAGGCAGACAGAAGGCAGTTCCAGGGTTACTTCCAGGGTGGCCCTGTTTTGAGAGGCTGTCAGAGTGTGCGGAGCTGTCCAGGTGACGTCCCACGGCTGGGCCCAGCTCTTGTGCTCTGCCCTTCCAGGGAGATAAAGAAAGATGAACTTTAGCTCTTGAGCTACTTTTAGCAGCTCTGCTCCGAGCTCTGGATGGTGTGTTTACCCCTGGGCTTGCATCATGCCGTGCTTGGCCGTGGCCATGGCTTGATCCTGGCTCCTTGGCTCTGTTCCAGAGACGGAGGAGAGGCTCGCTGCGGAGACCGTTAAACCCAGTGGAATCTGAAAGGCTCAACCCTCAGGTTTCTAACCCAGGCAAGAAAGGCTTCCCAGGGGTGAGGTTGGCCAGGGAGATGCTCCTGCCTAGGGTTCCAGTGCTGACGAGGTCAGAGCTTCCCTAACTCTGCATTAAGAAGCATCACAGGGACCCTTTCCCTCTGGGAATGTCGGTGCTGCCTTCTGTGGATGCTGGGAGCTGGAGTTTGGTGCTGTGAGCTGGCTCGTCCTGCAGCTCTTTGTGGCAGTGGGAAGTGGCTGGTCCCCATCCAAGTGCTGCGGCCGCAGGGCAGCCTGGGAGCTGTGCTCTTGGCCCTTTGGTGCTCTGCAGATCTGGGCTCCAGCACTGCCCGGAAATCCCGGGATTGTGACTTTCTTGTGGAGCATCTGCTTGGATCAAGGGTCACAGTCTGGTTTAGCTGTTGACACCTGACAGGGGAAAGTCCACGAGTTGCTTGGCACAGGTGCTGTAGGGGCCAGCTGGGTACCTGCCTCCCGTGCCGCAGTGCTGCGGCTCCGTCCTGGGCTCAGGGCTGGGGACGCTGCTGTGGCAGGGGCTGAGCTGGGGCAGC
>NW_008660825.1:1884-2440 GCF_000695815.1 Acanthisitta chloris
CGGCGGGGCGGGGGGTGGGGGTGGGCAAGGGTTGCCTGCCGTTTCCGGAGGGGCTGGTTCAGCCTCCCCTGCGCGGTGGTGACGGCTGTGGTGCAATAGGAAATGAGGTGGCTGAGCTCACCGGCCAGGCAGGGCACTCTGGGGCTCACGGGTTTTCTCTCTTGCCTGGCCTGTGCATTTGTTGGGTTTTCCACCCAGAAGCAGCACTGCAGGGCTCACACGAAGGTCCTGTCACATCAGCCAGGTCTGACTCCAGGGCTGGAGCAGTATCTGCTGTTTGCAGGATCCTGCACCGGACAGTGTCTCTCTCTCTCTCGTCCAGTTCACTCATTGCTCCACTGAAAGCAGGTTTGGTTCACGTGGACTGCCTGAGGATTGCAGCAGAGGGTTGTGGTTCAAGGTTAATGTCCTGTGGAGGTTGCTCCTGCCTTTGGGGCTGTTCAGTGTTGTGAAGTTCTAAAGCCCTCTTTAGCTTCAAGTGAGGTGCCAGTGTCTGTCCCCAGCCTGTGCCTCGGCCCACAGAGGGTATTCCTCCTCTCTCTCCTCACGCCCAGAC
>NW_008660825.1:2480-10655 GCF_000695815.1 Acanthisitta chloris
CAGGACACGCAGCCATGCTGTGTCGCTAGCCACAGGCACCTTTGGGAAAAGCAAACAGCTTTCTGCAGGGAAGTGACTCTGCTGGTGTCACGCAGAGCTCCGCCTTCGCTTCCCGAGCACAGCTGGAGTCCCCTCGTTAGCGTCAGTCTGATTTCCATCGATACAAGTCATGAACTCGAAAATTGCTCCTTCCTTGTTTCTGTAGTTTCCTGGCAGTCTCCGCCTTCCACACTTACTGTAAGCTCCACAACCCCTTCCCTGCCTCCCGGCAGCGGCAGGGAGCGGCTGGCCAGGGGTGCCTGCGGGAGCAGATTAAAGCCACTTCCTACCTGTCATTAGTGACCGACCTGCCCGTGCCAGCCCTCGCGGAGCGCTGTGCCCCGGGCTCGCTGTGCCCTGGTAGCCTCTGGTTCTGTCCTACTCAGCCTTCCAAAGGGCTGCAGCAGTCACAGCTGGGGCCTGGCAGAGGGAGCTGGGAGCCAGCTCTGAGCCCGCGTGTGCCTGTCCCAGCAGGTCTCCGGAGCTGGCCAGGATGGCGCAGTGGAACCAGCTGCAGCAGCTTGACACACGGTACCTGGAGCAGCTCCACCAGCTCTACAGCGACAGCTTCCCCATGGAGCTCCGTCAGTTCCTGGCCCCATGGATTGAGAGCCAGGACTGGTAAGACCTTGTGAAATGCAGAGGAGGGTACTGTGCTCGGGACACCTGCCCGCGGCAGCAGGAGCTCAGACAGGCTTGAGGAGCTCTGCTGCTTTCCCTGGGCCCCTGCTGTGGCAGGACCTGCCTCCCTCCCCGTGGCTGGTGTGATGTGGAGGGGAGTGGGACTGTGCACAGGGACAGCTCTGAAGCAGGGATGTTCCCATCCAGGGCTGGTTTACTCTGACCTCTGTTGTAAATGAAGCTGACACAGAGCACTGATTCCTGGACCCCATCCAGCGAGCACATGGGACCAGTGAGGTGCTGGCATGTGCTCCACACGGCTGGGCTGCAAGCCCAAGTCCACAACTTCTGTCGCCCTGTCCTTGTGGGCATGTCCAAGGGCTTGTTTGTTGGTATGAAGCAAGTCAGGCCTGCTCTGGCCCTTGCTGTCCTGCAGGTTAGGATGGCTGGTGGGTGATGGAGTCAGCATCCTTGGAGGTGTTCAAGAAACAACTAGATGTGGCACTTAGTGCTCTGGTCTAGTTGACAAGGCGGTGATCGGTCACAGGTTGGACTTCATGAGGTGTTCTCCAGCCTCAGTGATTCTGTAAATTGCAGAGGGGATGGTGGGTGTGAGCAGAGCCCCACTGCCCGTCCCCTGCCCCGCCTTGCCCTGTGCTGGACACCCAGGGCCTCCCTCCCTCGCGCAGGGCGTATGCTGCCAGCAAGGAGTCACACGCCACACTGGTGTTCCACAACCTGCTGGGGGAGATCGACCAGCAGTACAGCCGATTCCTGCAGGAGTCCAATGTCCTGTACCAGCACAACCTGCGCCGCATCAAGCAGTTCCTGCAGGTGAGGCGGGAAGGGCCGGCAGGGGCCTGTGGGAGTCCAGTGACCTCCTTGGCACAGCTCAGCACCCCCAGCCCTGAAGGATGCAGAGAGGTTGCCTCATGCCTGCTAACCAGGGGGGTTTGAATCTGTTACAGAGCAGATACTTGGAGAAGCCGATGGAAATAGCTCGCATCGTGGCTCGCCGCCTGTGGGAAGAGCAACGGGTCCCCCAAACAACATGCACCAAAACAGGTGTCGCAGGACCTCCATCCTGATTTTTGATTTTTGGGTGCTCTGCCTGGGTGCTGTGCACCCATCTTTCCTCTCACCCCGTGTGAGGAGTGCCCTGACCCTTGTGCCACCCCGGAGCTGGCGCTGAAGTGAGCAGCAGCTGCCTCAGCATGTGCTGGGGAGGGGGTGAAGACCTGCTCAAGCTGTGAAGAAATGTCCCCCCGTCACAGCCCTGTCCTAATGCCCTCCTTGTCCCCTCTGCAGCAAGGGGGCCAGGCAACACATCCATCAACAGCTGTGGTGACAGAGAAGCAGCAGATGCTGGAGCAGCACCTGCAGGATGTCAGGAAGAGGGTGCAGGTACGTCTGCCTGGGCAGCTTCTGCTTTCCCCACCACGGTGGTAAAAGTGCTTTGAATGAATCCAAATCTCTTGCCTTGCAGGATCTGGAGCAGAAGATGAAAGTGGTGGAGAATCTCCAGGATGACTTTGATTTTAACTACAAGACTTTGAAAAGCCAAGGAGGTAATGGCAGCTCATTAGCCTCTGCAAACCACAGTGTGTTCCTGCAAGGAAACTTGCTGGAGGGTGTGTTTGCTCCCAGCTGGAAGGTGCTCGAGCTCAGTGCATTTGCATGGCAATTGGAGAAACTTGGTGGTTTGTTTCTGCCGCTGATGCTGCCCCCGGGGAGCTGAAGCAGAGCTCTGCTGTGAGCACAGCAGTGGGGTGGGGAGGGGAGACCCACCGAGGTGCTTGGAGGTTGTGCCAGATTCCTGCTTGGCTGTCGAGGGCTTTCAGGGTGCTTTGCTCTGGAAGTGTTGTCTGCGTGGTGCTTGGGAGGCCAGGAAGAGTCTGTGTGCATGGCTGAAGCTTCTGACCTCTGTGCAGACATGCAGGACCTGAACGGGAACAACCAGTCAGTGACCCGGCAGAAGATGCAGCAGCTGGAGCAGATGCTGACGGCGCTGGACCAGATGCGCAGGGTATGTGGGGCAGGTGGCCCTGCAGACCACCCCCAGTGCAGACCCCCCTTGTTCAGGGTCAGAGTTCAGTGCTCCTGCATGGCCAGAACCAGGAGCAGTGCTGGAAGCACAGCCCTGGGCAACTTCTGCCTTGTCTGTGAATGTGAAACTTGTGGATCTGGTGGGTAGTCACAGAGTGCTGAAGGTTCTGCTTTCTCTTTTGGCAGGGTATAGTGAGCGAGCTGGCCGGGCTGCTGTCAGCCATGGAGTATGTGCAGAAGATGTTGGCGGATGAGGAACTGGCGGACTGGAAGAGGAGGCAGCAGATTGCCTGCATTGGTGGCCCCCCCAATATCTGCCTGGACCGGCTCGAGAACTGGTGAGAGCTGGCTGGGGCTGTGTCGGTCCCCGGACTGGTGGCGGCACTCACACACCTGCCATGGACATGAGCTCTTGGCCTCTGGAAATGGCCTTGCAAAGTGGCTCCTGATGCCTGCACGTGTCAGTGTGACTGACTGAGGCTGCTGAAAAGTTTCTGGCCCTGCAGAACTTGGGCAGGTGCAGGTTTCATTTGTAATATGTGGCCTAGAAGAACACCCTGGATTGGGAGTCACAGAGGTGCTCAGTTCCCAGCTGGTGTGGCATGGGGGTTGTCCCCTCACATGGGAAGAGGAGGGCTCTGTGGGCTGGAACGGTGCAGGCTTGGCAGCCAGAGCTAACGCTGGTTCTCCCTCCTCCCCTAGGATAACTTCTCTTGCTGAATCGCAGCTACAGACCCGGCAGCAGATCAAGAAGTTGGAAGAACTGCAGCAGAAAGTGTCCTACAAGGGTGACCCAATCGTCCAGCACCGGCCCATGCTAGAGGAGCGGATTGTGGAGCTGTTCAGGAACCTGATGAAAAGGTGCCGAGGGCAGGCAGGAGCCGCAGGCAGTTGCAGTCGCGGCCATGGGTGGAGGGTGGGCAGTGAGCAGGCTGCCTGGGCTAGAGCCCTGACTCTGGTCCCTGTGCTGTTCCCTGCAGTGCTTTTGTCGTGGAGAGGCAGCCCTGCATGCCCATGCACCCCGACCGGCCCCTCGTCATCAAGACCGGTGTGCAGTTCACGACCAAAGTCAGGTGGGTCAATGGCCTGCGGGCGAGGGATGGAAGCTGCGCAGGGAGGGCAGAGAGGGATCGTTCTCCAAAGGAGATGCTGGTGCAGATGCAGCCCCCAGCTTACCTGGGGAGCAGTAGTGCTGGGAGGGGATGAATCCTAGCAGGATGGATCCCAGTGGTCTGGAGTGCTGCCTGTGTGACTCAGTGCAGGGCTGGCTGGGGCTCCAGCGGGTTCTGGTAAATCCCGCTGTGGGGGCGGGTGGTGGGATGTGTCAGTGTGTCCCTGGCCAGCTGCTGCTCAGCTGGGCTGTGTTTCCTGCCAGCCTCCATGGTGGGAGGCTGCTCTGACGTCAGGCTCTGCCTGGAGCTTCCTCACCCTCTCCCAGCTGTGCCTGCATTGCCCGCTTGGCACGTGGCAGCCTCTGGTGCAGAGCAGCGTGGAGGGTGTTTTTGTCCGGAGGCTGGTGTGGGCAGTCAGCAGCCCAAACAAGCTCCTTGGGGTGCTCAGGTTCTGGGGGCAGGCGAGTCCCAGGCCCATGTGCACATGGGTCCAGGGATGCCAGAGGAGCTGGGTCCACATTGCTGGCTGACAGGTGAACAGGGGGTGTTCCTGTGTGCAGGATGTTCATGCTCTGTGTCTGCTGACTCTTGCAGGTTGTTGGTCAAGTTTCCGGAGCTGAACTATCAACTGAAAATCAAAGTCTGCATTGACAAGTGAGTCCTGTGCTCCCCTCCTGGTGGCACTGGGTGGGCTTACTGAAGTGGGACTGGTTCCTGCTGCCCTTGGATTGGGCTCCATCTCCACACCGAGGGCAAGTGTGACTCCCAGTCAAAGGGGAAGATGCAGGACAGCACTGGGTCCTGATGATGCAGTCTAGTGCTGCATGCCAAATTGTCTGCATCAGGGTAGGAAGGCCACAGCCATGACCTGGTGTCTCTCTCCTCTTTCCTAGGGACTCTGGGGATGTTGCAGCACTTCGAGGGTAAGTGCAGTGTTTGTTTTGTTGTTTTTTCTTGTTTCTGCTTTTACTCCTGGCAAACATCCTACCGTACTTTCACTCCCAGAGGGCCCTGTCAGCCACGCTCTGTCCTTCCTCTTCCCAGGTCACGGAAGTTTAATATTCTGGGAACCAACACTAAGGTTATGAACATGGAGGAGTCGAACAACGGCAGCCTCTCCGCAGAGTTCAAGCATCTGGTGTGTACCATGAGCTCCTGGGCTGCCCCTGTAGGGCTGAGTGCTGTCATGGGGCTGCTTCAGCCTGTGCCTCTCTCCACAGACCCTGCGGGAGCAGCGCTGCGGGAACGGAGGACGAGCCAACTGTGACGTGAGTCTGGGGGGCCCTAGGAAGAGTTCTTTGACAGGGGCAGGGAGCTGGGAGGGTGTGCAGGAGCCCTGCCCTGAGCTGGGGCGTCTACAAGCACCATTTGGTGTGTTGGCAGCTGCCAGACCAGCCCCAAGCAGGAGTGCTGTGCCCGATGGCTATGTCAGGCCAAGAGTGAGCATCTCCTGGTGCTCATAGTGTCTCCTTCTGCCCCAGGCCTCGCTGATAGTCACTGAGGAGCTGCACCTCATCACCTTTGAGACAGAGGTGTATCACCAGGGGCTGAAGATTGACCTGGAGGTGAGACACGGGTCACTGCCTGTTGCTGCCACGGGCCTGGGTGCAGAGGAGCACTGGGAGATGACCCAACACATCCTCTCTTTGCAGACCCATTCGCTGCCTGTGGTGGTCATCTCCAACATATGCCAGATGCCCAATGCCTGGGCGTCCATCCTGTGGTACAACATGCTGACCAACAACCCCAAGGTAGGGGAGGCAGCAGGGCGGGTGTCGGGATGGGGTGTGCCAGGGGGTGAGGGAAGCTGTGGCCAGGGCAGGACCTGGCTCTGCTCCTGTCCCGTGTCCCACTCAGTGCAATGTGTTTCTTTGTGTAGAACGTGAACTTCTTCACTAAGCCACCCATCGGGACGTGGGACCAGGTGGCAGAGGTGCTGAGCTGGCAGTTCTCCTCCACCACAAAGCGTGGCCTCAGCATCGAGCAGCTGACCACGCTGGCAGAGAAGCTGCTAGGTAACTGCTAGGTGACCCAGTGTGGTGTTTTGCCCATGCCTGCTGTCCCTCGGGTGACTCCCCACCTGTACATGCTATCCAGGAGCAAGGTCCCAGGTTTGGCAGGGGAGCTGTAATTTTCAGTTGCTTGGTTTTTTCCCAAACAATGCAAACCTCAGGTTGCTCCCTGGAAATAGTGTTTTTGGAAAAACAGCTCTATCTTAATATTGATGTTGCTGTTCTCTGCCAGGACCAGGTGTGAATTACTCCGGCTGTCAGATCACCTGGGCCAAGTTCTGCAAGGTAGAACTCCCTCTTCTTTCCCAAGCACCTTCCGTTGGCCATTCCCTTCCTCTGAGCTGTGCTCACAGTCTCTCTACCTTTTCCTCAGGAGAACATGGCTGGCAAGGGCTTCTCATTCTGGGTCTGGCTGGACAACATCATTGACTTGGTGAAGAAGTACATCCTGGCGCTGTGGAATGAAGGGTGAGCACCAGCCTGGAGCCCTTGGTTGGGCTGGGCCTTGAGCGGGGTTCCTTGGGTCCCATCCTTGTAGTGTGGGGTGCCTTGTCCAGGTGCAGGTGGGTTTTCTTGGGTTGCTGTTTGCTGGTTCAGAGTCAAAAAAACCCTGTGAATCCTTAAAATGTCAGTGGCCAGGCCAGGTCCTGCTGCTGAGCAGAACTGGCAGAGCTCACATCCTGGAGGCCCTGAACCACTTTTGCTTTTCTCACTTCCTGCTGCTCAGGTACATCATGGGGTTCATCAGCAAGGAGCGTGAGCGAGCCATCCTGAGCACCAAGCCCCCAGGGACCTTCCTGCTGCGCTTCAGTGAGAGCAGCAAGGAAGGAGGCATCACCTTCACATGGGTGGAGAAGGACATCAGCGGTACGAGCTCTCCCCTCACTGCCCTCGCTGCCTGGCTTGACGTTCCAGGCTCCAGGGGGGCTTGGAACCCCCTGAGGAGACACTTGTCCTTTGTCCTGATCCCAACAAGCCCTCTGCCTCGGTTAACCCCTGAGCCTGGCTGCCCTTTGCTGGTCTCTGCCTCCTGTGTGTCCCTGCCCATGTGATGCCTGTGTGGCACAGTTTTCCGTGGCACTGAACCCACCTGGCGGGTCACTGTCCTCCCCTGTGGTCTGGTGAGGCTGATCACAGCCCCAGGCCCATCTTGTCCCTGCTGCTCTGAGGGGGTCTGAGGTAAGCCCTGCCTTTGCCCTGTGCCAAAGTTCTCCTTCCTTGCACAGGGAAGACACAGATCCAGTCAGTGGAGCCTTACACGAAGCAGCAGCTGAACAACATGTCGTTTGCGGAGATCATCATGGGCTACAAAATCATGGATGCCACCAACATCCTGGTGTCCCCACTGGTGTACCTGTACCCAGACATCCCCAAGGAGGAGGCGTTTGGGAAGTACTGCCGCTCCGAGAGCCAGGAGCACTCGGAAGCGACAGACTCAGGTAGTTGTTGACTTTCTGTGGCTCCTGTGTCACGAGGAGACTCTAGGGATAGCACTGGAAGAGCTGTCACAAGCCAGGACCCTGTGCCATCCCCAGAGGGCACAGACACAGTGTGGGATCAGCTGTGGGGTGCTATGGGCAGAGGGTGGGCACTGTCTGTGCTCCAGTGGGAGGAGAGCAGAATTTGTTCTTCGGTGTCTGGTGACAAGGCTGCTCCCTCCTTGCAGGTGCTGCTCCGTACCTGAAGACCAAGTTCATCTGTGTCACCCCGTGAGTGTTCCTGGGGGGTGTCTGTCAGTGCTGGGGGGGTGTCTGTGTGCTCAGCCTGCTTGGGGCAGGGGTTTCCTTCCTTTCAGCTATTGCCTGGGATCTTCTCAGGTTCCATGGGGCTCCTAGGCTGGGGTGACAGTGGGAGCTGAGCCAGGCTCTGACTGCTGCCCAAACCACAGCCCTGTTCTTCCCCTCTGGGGCCCCTTTCCTCTGGAGAGCTCTGGGGGCTGCTGGGCCGTGCCCGGGGGCCCCTCAGCAGGGACAGGGGGTCTTGGAGAGCTCTGGCCGGCCCTGACTGGAGGGTTCTGTGCTTTTTCTCCCTTGGACAGCACCTCCTTCAGCAACACCATCGACCTGCCCATGTCCCCGCGCACCCTAGACTCGCTCATGCAGTTCGGCAACAACAGCGAGGGGGCGGAGGCCAACGCGGGAGGGCAGTTCGGTGAGTCGAGGGGGTCCCCGGGGGGTCCCGGCCGTGCACAGGCCCCGTAACCCGGCTGTGTCTGCCCACAGAGTCGCTGACCTTCGACATGGAGCTGACCCCGGAGTGTGCGTCCTCGCCCATGTGAGGGGCTGCGCCGGCGCGTGGGGCCCTCCCCGGGCTCAGCATTCCCACCTCCAGAGAGCTCCCCCGGA
>NW_008660825.1:10735-12023 GCF_000695815.1 Acanthisitta chloris
CGTCTCGGGGGGAGGGGATGAACCTTTTTCTATTTCCTTCCATAGCAGTTTTTTATTATTTTTTGCTCATTCAAGTGCCTATTTGCGTCCGATCGCAGCTGCAGTTCTACAAACGCTTCCGCAGCCCCAGCCCTGCTGCTGGAAGCTGCTGCCCTGCCTGCCAGAGCCCACACCCCAACACCTTATGAGCCTGGATTTGCAGGGGGGAAGCAGCCCTGCTGCTGCCCAGCACCTCCCAGAGCTTACAGGGTGCAGGGGTGTCTCCTCTCTGCACCCCCCTGGTTTTGGCCAGAAGGACCAGCACAGGGCTTGGAGCTGCAGGTGGATGTGCCTGGGCACTCCTGCCCTGCCAGGGTGCTGATCCTGCTGGGCTCAGCCTGGGCTTTTCTGGGAGCAGGGAGGGTCGGGAGCTGCTTGTGCTTGTCACCAGCTTTCTGCCACAGGCACAGGGATCCAGCCAGCACCAGCAGCCCTGGGGTCCTGCTGGTGTCCCTGGGGGCAAAGGCTGCCCAGAGTCAGGCAGTGCTGCCTCCCAGCACTGGTGTGTGTGAGAGAGCAGAGTTTGGAGCTGGGGCCTGATTTGGCACCTGGGTGTAATCATGGGGGCTGCCCTGGGGCCAGGTTGGGGTGAGGAGCAGGGCCACACTTCCCGTGCTGTGCTGAGTTAGAACCGTTGGACTCTAGGGCACTGCTGGAGCCTGTCCCTTTCCCTCTGGCTTGTGAGGGGCCGGGCACGGGGGCTGCAGCTTCTTGGGAGCTTCATGTGGTATTTCTGTTGGAGGTTGGCTGTCACAGTTAGGGTGGGAGGGGACAAGAGTTGGAAGGGAGCAGATGGACACGGGGAGAGGAATCTGCCACTGGAGAGTATGTGATGGAGACGTGAGTGTTGTGAAGGGCAAGTGTCGGTGGGGGTCCTGCATTTACCAAACTGGGGGCAGCCCTCCTGTCCTCTCCGTGCCGTGGGCACACAGTGGAGGGGGTACAGGAGGCAGAGGGAGAGCTGCTCTCTCCCCAGTCGCGTCACAACTGGCAGGGGCCAGAGGGCAGGGCAGAGGATCCCTGGGGCTGTGGGGTCCGCTGTGAAGGCAGGATGGGGGGATCCATGGCTGGCCCTGTGGGGACGCCCAGGGGGGAGCCGGTGCCCCTGTGCTCGCCGTAGCTGCCTCCAGTTGCAGTCCCTGGAGCCCAGGGCAGCATTCGATACTGTAAAAAATTTTATTTTTTGTATATTTTATTGCTGTATCTACAGGCTTTAACCTTCTCCAAAATAAAGGCTCTGAAGCGACGT
>NW_008660826.1:0-5983 GCF_000695815.1 Acanthisitta chloris
TGATTCTATGATTCTATGATTGTTTTTTCTGTTCATGTCTCATCTTTTATCCCCTAAGACCCCCCTAGTTCTTCTCCTCAGGACTGCTCTTGATGCATTTTCTGCCCAGCCTGTATTTGTGCTTGGGATTGCCCTGACTCAGTTGTATGACCTTGCACTTGGCCTTGATAAACTTCATGATGTTTGCATCAGCCCACCTCTGAAGTCTGTCAAGGTCCCTCTCTATGGCATCCCTTCCCTCCAGCATGTCAACTACACTGCACTGCTTGGTGTCATAGGCAAACCTGCTGATGTTAAGCTCAGTTTCACTGTCCCTACTGTGAAAATGTTTAAAATGTTAAACAAAGTTGGTATATTCCTGAAGAACCCCACTTGTCACTGCTTTCCACTTGGACATTGAGCTGTTGACTGCAACTCTTTAAGTGTGAGCCAATTCCTTATACAGTGAGTGGTCCATCCATCAAATTCATGTCCTTTCAGTTCAGAAGCAAGGATATCATGCAGGACATAGCCAAATGTTTAGCACAAGTCCAGGTAGATAACTCATCCATCACTCCTATAACCACATCTTAAAAGGCCACCAAACTTGTCAGGCACAATTTTCCCTTAACAAAGCCATTTTATCTGTCATCAGTCAGCTCCTTATTTTCCATGTGGCTTAGCATAGTTTCCAGGAGAATCTGCTCCCTGATCATGCTGCGCACTGAGATGAGACTGACAGGCCTGTAGTTCCCCACATCTTCCTTATTTTCCTGCACTTCCATGAGTTCTCAGTTATGATGGATAGTGGCTTAGCCACTTCCTCTGCCAGTTCACTCAGGACCCATTGATGAATCTCATCAGGTCCCAATGAACCTGTGCACCTTCAGGTTCCTTTGATTGTCTTGAACTTGGTTTTCTTCTTCTGCCATGCTTGCAGAATCAGACAAGCGGAGTTCAGTCCTACTAACTCAAGTCAACATTCGTGCTAGTGTTGGTCACAGGATTTCTGGTCAGATCAGAGTAAGCTTGTGTATGCCCATAGATTGTTATGTACTATATTAAACCAACATATTATCACCTGTGGGATGAAAAGTTCATTGTCAATCAGCTGCTTCAGTCACAAAAAAATAATTTTTTTTATTAGTAGACACAAAGTTGTAATGTGGAAGCACTGGATTTTGAAACTTGCTGATGTGGAGGGAGTGCTACCAACCCTTCCTTTGGAAGGCAAGTTTCTGGTTCTCTCTGTGAGCACTAGTACCTGATGCAAGTGCTCTGTTTAATAAGTAAGGGCTTTCACAGTATCTATAGGCTTGTTAAAAACAAGGCTGTGTTGTTAGATCAGAACTGAGAGCATGCTTTGAACTGACTCTGGCTCTGACTATGGCTTACTTGCTTGAAAAATTACTGCACAGGAAGCACATTCCTGTGTAGCAGGGTGGAGTGTCCAGGATGTAATTTAGGAAACCTAAATTATGGTCCTGCTTTGCATGGTTCTCTTGAAAAGGTTACCAGTGTCCATAAAGCCTTGAAAAGACTGAACCGGATACTGGATACAGCTGGATACTGTTTTATGAATAATCCACCTCTGTCTGTACACATCTTCAGGGTTTCAGACCTCCTGGAGTGGGGAATGCCAGCCTGCACTGAAGCTAAGGAGCCAAATTAGCACAAGAGTAAGTCCAGGTTCCTGGGGGCACAGTAGGAGCACAGCCTCACAATGACAGGGCTGCACAATCTGGGAGTCAGAGCTGGCTGGCGCCTTGCTGGGAATGTGTGACTGTGGCTGAACTCTAGGACTGTCTGCCCACGACACTATAGTCACAAACTTGTTTCATGTCAGGAGTCTCTTTTCACATTTTCATGGAAGGAACTTCACTCTACAGTCAAACACAATTAACAAGGGATGGGAAAAGTGGATCCTGAGCACATCCTGAAAATAGCTTTATCTTCAGAAATTGTGTGAGAGCAAAGGAAAAAAACAACCAACCAAAACAACAAATTTAATTGAATGATGTTCACCTGCTTGTATCTCTGTCTAAATGTGTGTCACTGAATCACAGAATAGGCAAGATTGGAAGGAATCACAGTGGGTCATCTGGTCCAAACTCCCTGCTCAGCCGAAGTCATCCTAATGCACATTGCACAGGGTTGTATCCAGATGGGTCTCGAATATCTCATGAGGGAGGCTCCATAACATCATTTACTTTCTCCAAATATTTCCTTCTTTAAACTGCATTAATAAAATTATACTGCAGTAGTTCTGCAAGTTCAGAAGTCATGAATTTGGGACAAAACAATAATATTAAAAAGCTTTGCAAAAACATTTTATTAATCTACCATATTCCACACTTATATAATACACATGCCATATATAGTACGGAGATGGGCTGTGTTGATATTAAGTGTATAATATATGTACTGCAGTATGCAGAAAAAGCTGAATATTTCCTGTTCTATTTCTTAGACATATGGTAAAGGTGTGAGGAAGCAACTTGAAACTGATAAAGAGAAGTTTTGTTCTGATGCTCACTGAATATGTGAGACTTTGAATTCCACTGGTTGTCTGATCCAGTATCTCTTTTTAAGGGCTTTTTTTTTACTGTTATGCATTTGTCTTCCAGGAACCACATCAGCTTGGTGGTAATTGATCACTATTTTCTCCTTCTTTTAAAGCATGTCTAAATTTTTTATAAAAAAGTTATTTTTCATTTTACAAAATCTGGTTATAACATGCAAAATTAATGCCAAAGGAAAACATTAAATATTATGCACTGCTAGCAGCATTTCTGATCTGGTACTGGAAAATAACTTCATGTTCACATCTGAATATTTTTTGTGACTTAGTTTCTTGTGGGTTTTCAGAATCAACTTTTATCTGTTAAAAAGTAGTTTAAGTAAGTGGTGTTGCTAATATTTGTGAACTTCCATCTGCAAAATATACTCTTTATTTAGTGCTTGGGAAAGAATTGCATGTTGCATTTGGAAAATGGGGAGCATGTCTAGCTTTGAGAATTTGTTATTCTGTATTATCATATTTCCTGCTTTTCTAAAATCCCACATGCACAAATCAGTATTCTGCAAGAGAACCTCAACTCTCCTCACAACTTTCATTCCTGGATGCTAGTCTTACCAAGCAGTGAAATAGATATGGTAAAGATTTGCTAGTCATCAAAGTTTCACTGAAAAGATTGATAAAATAATATTTAAGAACATGGAATAGCAATAAGGACAGCACCAATATACTTTTTATTTTTAAATTGTGGTGTTTATATTCTTTAATCTAAGACTTCTTGGCATGTGATTAACAGTGTACTATCTTTTAAAAGGGGTAACTATTTCCTTCTGAATAATATTTCTTTTCAAATGGGTGTGTGCTGACTTTAAAATCTTGCCTCTTACAGATCTGTGAGGAAAAAGCCAGGACATTTTATCTCTTTAGAATCTGCACTCTCATCTTCTCATAGAGACTCTGAACATTCTGCTTCCTGAAGAGAAGCAGAGGAGACCAAGATTTCAAAATGTTGAAGTCATGAGTTATTATTTTTCAATGCAAAATTATTTTAGGTCACTTTAGATGTTTAGAAGTCGCTTGAAGCTCTGATGTGTTAGACTTATGGCAAGTAAAATAAACAATACAGATGAAAAGAAAAAGCAAAAGAAAAAAAAGGAGAATTCAAACAAGAAGTGTCTATGTATAAAACATTTAAAAGTTATGCGTTCTGCATGCAGAGAAAACAAGTGCAAAGTTATAAAACTTTTACTGACACATTTTTGGAAGATTTGCATAGCTTGTAGCTTACCCACCTCAAAACTTCTGTTTGTGATCTTTTACTACATACAGTGCTGTCTTGTATTCTGTAGTCATGAATCATAAAAGGCATTGAGATAGAAGTGACAAATTTCTAAGTCAAATAGAAACTATAGTCCCTATTTCTCTTTGCTCACCTCATTTTCACTCTGCCAGTTTATCTATCTCAGGTTAAACACTGAACAGTTCACAGCTCTGAAAATCTTCACACAGCTCCCACTTTTGACTCTCAGAGCAGGATGTTGTAAAGAAACCAAATTCCTCTTGCACAAATTTGGAATTTCTTTACTTACACTTAGCCCCAAAATTGAGCTTTCCCAAAATCTAGGGTAGGCAGTCCCTGTTCCAAGAACATTTCCTTTTTCCACCAATTTAAAAGCACTTAGCTGAGGATACTTGTGCAGCTTCAAATTTGTCTCAGAAAATATCTGAAAGTTACCCATTTTTATCCTTTTCATGTTAATATCTATGTAAATGCAAGTTACACATGCATGAAGGCAGAAATATTAATTTCAGTATGTCACTCAGTCATTTCTCTGCATCATACTTTGCTTTGTGGCACAGTTGTTAGACTTGGTGTGAAAGAGTTATATTATGATGATGCATTGCAAGAAACCATCCAATGACTTATTCAGTCCTCCATTTTTCAAGTCATGAATTTTATGAAGGCACTGGATCCAGAATGACTGATTTTACTACCCAAAGGTAGAGATCAAATTCTTTTTATGGCAGGAAAACATCTAAAATGAGATGTTTTATAGACCTCTTTTTCTGATTGTGTTGGAAGCTGAGGTATTTGCTGTTTGTTCAAATGGTTTTTCTTTTTAACTAGCACAGTGTAATCATTCAGGCACCAGGATTTAGATATATCCCAGCTCATAAGTGTTTCCTCACATTTATTTCAGGGCAAGCTATCAAATTTTCAGAAAAAGGACTTGCGTTCATCTTGAGAACCATAGTACAGAGAAGACGATAAAATTTCAGCTATTATTGCCACATTGAACTTCATAAATGATGCTTATGTTCATAAACTTGTTCTAAGTCTTGTATGCAATAAAAGTGAAATTCAGCTTGGAAAAAAAGTCAGAAGTAATTTTTCTCATGTGTAATCTTGTTTTCTTTATGGAAAAAGATGTTACCGTACTTGGAAAATTCACATAAAACTGGTAGGTTTGTGTGGGCTTTAGATAATATATAGACTTCTAACTTTCTGTGCAGAGGTGAATTTCCCTCCCATGTCAGCTTGGAATGTGCTTAGCACAGCAAGGACTTGATTCTGGTTAATGACTGCAATGTTATCTGTTTCATTTTGCTTTTACTGCTAATCAAATCATATAAATACATTTCACTGTTCTCTTCTGAATCACAGAAAGTGAAACACATCAAGTGAAATCTGTTTTCTTCTCATAACCATTATGTCAAGTAGAATAGTAAAATCATAAGTATTGTTGGCTAACAGGTGCTTTCAAGCTATTAATGTTAACAAATACTATTTAGCTTAATATCCAAAATGTGTTGGTATACTTTATCATCTAGTGAATGGAATAGAGTATTTCAGTAAAGTTTATCTCTTTTCTAAAATATGCAGACATACTCTCATGTTTGTTTTTCTAGTATTCTTCCATCTTCATGACATACAGTGTGATCATTTCAATAATTCTGTCTAAAAGAAAAAAAATGTCAATATGTAAACTGGTGAAACATGATTTAGAGTGGCTTCCAAATTTTGTCCTGTAACACTAGTGCTATTCTCCCTCTTCAGTGAGAATATGATCATGGCAGAGAGCATGTGGCAGTTTCATTAAGTCAATGGCAAGTTTGTAAGGGACAGGCTGCGCTGGCATAGGGTGCCCACGCTATTTGTATAATTTCATGCAGTGAATGTTAGTTTCGTGTCTTCTGATGTCAACGTTTTTGTAAAGACAAAAAGGAAGGGTAGACTGATCTCAAGTATATCTGAGGGAGAGGTTTCTAGTCTGTAGGATACAGAGGGGAAAAGAAAACAAGGTGATCACAGCAAGGGCCTGAGAATCTTCAGCTCAAATAAAGAGGGGAAGTGAAATGTTGGAAAGGAAAAAAGATCAGACGTTCAGACCATGGAAGTGGCAGAAGACCACAGTGAAATAAGCAAAGTTTGCTGCAGCCCAAAATGTCTCTGAACTAGTTCAAACCAAGACTTTATGCAAGGAC
>NW_008660826.1:6003-7312 GCF_000695815.1 Acanthisitta chloris
TAAACTTTTTTAGGCAGACAGTCGCTCTAAATTTTCTCTCCTTTAAAGTTTATACTGCAATGAAACCTCCTTTTTCTAGTTTAATAGCCAATATTAGAGCTTGTCTAGAGGAGGTGACATAAAAAGCAAGTTCCAGGCATATCCAATTCAAAGACTTGGTCAAGTCAATGTTCCATTACATTCAACTAGCTCTGAATGTTCATACATATTGTGATATCCAGTCGCTCTAAATTTTCTCTCCTTTAAAGTTTATACTGCAATGAAACCTCCTTTTTCTAGTTTAATAGCCAATATTAGAGCTTGTCTAGAGGAGGTGACATAAAAAGCAAGTTCCAGGCATATCCAATTCAAAGACTTGGTCAAGTCAATGTTCCATTACATTCAACTAGCTCTGAATGTTCATACATATTGTGATATCCAAAACTGTCCAGTACCATTAGTGTGCTACACCATTGAAGTTAATGGGAGGAACATTAATCATGGCCATAGGTACAGTTTAGCAAAACCAAGACTGTTTTCCTTTGGAATCCAAGCTAACTCTGATGTGGATGTCTCTGTGTAGTTTTTCGCTATTCTGTACAGTTATTAATTTACTAAATTGTAAACAAATTGTACAGGCAATGCAGTCAGAAAGGCAAAACATCAAATCAAGGCAGGCTGTCAAGCATGGCATGAGAAATTATGCCTTTACTGATAGTATTATAATACATATAAGTAGTTGTTCTTTGCTGCTCTAAGTTCATTTAGAGATTCCCCATCCAGAGTTATTCAGGGTTAAATATCTGACTTAATTTGAGAATACAAGGATACCAGCCCCTAAATAAAATTGCTGGACTCAATATAAAGGTGAAAGCTGTGTAGCGCTGTAAGAATTCTATTCAACTCCCTGTATCTGTATCCTCTGTGTGAAAACATCTATCATCTCCTTCAGTCTGGAGCACAGCAACTCACCCACTATCCTATTTCTAGCCTGAGAGAATTGAAATTCAAGGGCAAATAGAGTCCTATTGGAAACATTTTAATAAGTTCCTAATCTATAGTTGTTAGCAAAGCACTCCCTTTTTTCCATCCTCAGACAATTTTGTTTTGTATATGGATGGCAGCCTTTTGGAGGGCTTTGTTTTGTTTTGATTTGGTTTTTTTGTTCTTATTTTCAAGCTTCTATAATTAGCATTTAATCTTATTGGTGTTTCCAAGTACTCTCTCCAGGGTCATGGTACCAGGAATATTGGATATATGGGGAAAAAAATTTACTTATCAGAAAAGCCTTCAGAAATAGATAAGAATTCAGTGCAGTTGAAGGAAAGAG
>NW_008660826.1:7324-47163 GCF_000695815.1 Acanthisitta chloris
CTTGGATGTGGAACAGATGCAGACACAAACATCCATAAAGATTTGGATGAATTGAATTCTATCAGGCTGTTTGACCTTGTCTCAAAACAAGAGGTATAAAGAGCATCCTTTCCTCACAGAGGTGAGATGGAGAAAAACTCTGGGACTCTACCAGGCCAGCCTCATCTGCCTTGGGTCTGTTGAGGGATACAGAGGTACTTGTCACTGGGAGAGCTCCTAGGCAAGTCTGACACTCTACCAAGAGGCTTACAGGATTGCCTTCCCAGTGTGCAGCACCATGGATTTCTGGAGACTTCCAGTCTTCTCTTTCCCCTTAGCACATAATTTCTACTTCCAAGATTTAAATTTTCTGCAGTTTATATGATAGTTGCCTGATTGTTTATTCTTATCTTCTCCTTTATATATCTTTCAAAATATTAATGACCTGTAAGTTGCTCAACAGCCTTCTGTTTTCAGACATTCTATCTGACAAAAACTTTATGAAAAATAGATCAATGAGTGTTCCTTTTCTTGTAATTTATTCTTTCTCCTAAAGCATATGTAAAACTGTCAAAAATAATGTAAGCACTTAATGGCTAAAATTCTGTTGATATGCAATGAAATGTAAAAACCCCAAAATTCCTGCATCATTTCTGAAAAGGAATTTCAGCTTCAAAACCATGTAGCTATTTCTGAAAATGTTACCTTGCTTCTCTGTAATAATTTTATCTGTAATTATGTTCTGTAGTTTCTTTAAGGAGGTACATTTAAGTCTGACTAAAAGAGTAGAATCAAGACATTGAAGTTTCGGTCTTTGCTTTTTTGAATTGCACATGACAAAACCAGGAAAATATTATATTAAAAAAAAAAATCAAAAATATAAATGTGATTTACATACATTCAAATGTAGTCTGTAGAAAATACTGTTTTTCAGGTTAAATAATTAAAAATTTATTACACTGGGAGTATAGTTGAAAATATTTTAAATGCGGAGTTTTTATGTGGGGTTCATCAAGACTTGAAATGAACTGGTGCATATGCCTGGTAAAGCATCAAGCTCACTACAAGTTCTTTCATGCTTAATGTTTTCCTGGTAGCAGCACTGGCATATTCTGCCTGGCATGTATTCACACCATTTTTGAAGATCAAGATGAAAAGCATGAGCAGAAAGCTCAGCTACCACATTGTTTTTGAGAAATGTAACCCATAGTCAAGCATTTCCTTGCATTTCATTAAATCTTAATGAATAGTGTTACTTGCTACTCCACACTTTTCTGGAAAAAAAATCTTCTCAATAATTCCACAAATAAATCTAATTCTCAGTTCAGTAGGAGTTACTCTTGCCCTTCAAAAACTTTTCATATTTTATTTTTTTTATCTTAGAACATAGGGCTAATCGTTTTTCACAGAAGGTTAGTGCTCATCCAATTTCATGGGGTTACTGGTTCATATCACAGATGTAAAAAATGCAAGTGTTGGTTATTTCATCTTTTCTAAAAATACAGACTGCTGCAGGACAGAATAATGGCATTTGGCTTATCTCTGAAGCACAAATATAACTTGGAGACCACTGGTGCATTTTAAGAAAGTAGTACCAATTTCTCATGTGAAACGCCAATCTCATTACAACATTCTCCCGGCTGCAGTCCTCCTAAATAGAGCATTGGTACCAACTGCTAATATTCTTTCCTTTCAATAAAGAGAATGTGTATGCAACATTACTGAAGTTTTTCTGTAGGTCACCTGAGGCCAGCTCTTAGTCTCTGAGCCCAGAGGAGATAATGTTGAGCACAAGAACGATTCTTAGACTTGGTAGATAGGAACAGATTCAGGTCAAGTTTATCATGTCCAAGACATTTTTAAATTTTTTTTGTGTCAGGTACTCATACAGGGACTGAGGGACAAATTAAACTTTCCTTAATTTAACTGTTTAAAAGTAAGGTGCTGCATCTGAACAAATCAATTTCCTTGGTTTCTTCTAAACATTGGAGAGGAGGGTTGGGATTTTCAGGCCAGTTTTACAATGGACTACATTTTAACATGAATCCTACCTATTTTAAACCTGAACAGAAAACTAATTTGTAGGTCCAGCTGTAAAAGAACTCCTTTTTCAATGTGAAAGTTTCACTGATACTTTAGTGACCATAGCATACAGATCTAAAGCCATATAGTTACAACTATCTAGAAATAAGTGCTAAGAATTTGGGTTCTGCCCCTATAAAATTGCCTCAGAAAAGCAACAGAGATTGTAAAATAATTCAATAAATCTGTACAAAATACTACTATGACACATGATATACAAATTAGTTTATGAGTGTCAGGAATAGAGTGCATGCTTCTCTGAGTACACTGGTCTCAACAAAAGAATCTTATTTATATGAGTTACAGAATAGTTCTTCCAAGTCAGACTGTAGTGAGGCCAGTGCGTAACAGCAGCCATTACCCAGAGCACTGCTTTCTGCCAGTCCTTGGCAGGCTGTCAGGCAAGCTAAAGAATTCAAGGGCATGAACAACGAATATATGTCCCTAGATGCAGCTCCTGCCTAAGCAAGCTCAAAGCAGCATTAGCAGAAGGTTAAAAAAATAATCTTCCAATACATTAGTCTGCTAGTTATAAGAAACTCCAAATTAATTTAAAAATTTGGCTTATTTACAGAAGTCTACACTTTGTAAAAGTAACCCAATTAATCCTGAGCTGTACATTCATACCCACAGGGCATGTGAATCCATTTCCATGGCATTAGCTGCTGAGGAACTGCTAACATTTCATTCAGATGTTATGGCCAAAAGTGTCAGTCCTGTCTGTCACTGGTAGGAAGTGCGTAAAGATAAGTTTTTGTTTTGGGGTGATTTTTTCCTCAGCAGATGGACTCCTTTCAGGTTTCCTGTTAGACTGCAGCCCAAAATATTGTTGTTAAATGTCTTTGCTTAACAATAATCAGTATGCTTCACTTCTTTCTGAGCTACTATGTGATACATTCCTGGGAGCACAACAAAAATCAAGTTTTTTCAGTAGTTTGTTCTGCTAAAGATCTCCTTCTACTCTGATAATATGCAACGATACAAAACAGAGAAGATGACTGCAGCACTCTGAACTCCATAGGAGGAAGTCACATTCCAAGGAGCAAATATATACAGTTCTTTCCTGGTCAGAATCTGTGGTCCAGTGAATTATTTTGATTAGGAGAAAAAAATAATGCTAAAAATAAGCTAAGTTACTTCAATATAGTCCCATTCTTACTTATATGAGGCATGAGAAACACTGCTTTATACTGCACTTGAGGAAATCATGCACTGTAAAATCATCAGCATTAACTTCAAAGTTCTTTCACATGAATTCTCTCCTAGATCTTTCAAAAGAGCTTTTCTTCTTGGTCTCTTTTTTCTGTCTTTTCTCCACCCCCAACATCTCTGTATCTCTAAAGTGATTTCTGTCTCTACTTTTCTCTTTCATATATTTGTCTGCACTAAAATAATAAGCCACCCCAAGAAGGACATCTCTTCTGATTTTTTTGATTAGCCAGGTGCTTCATGAAAGGAACCTTGCTTAATTCTGCAAAGCTCTAGTCAAGTCACCTTGCAAATGTAATTATACTGCATTATTGACATTGCACTGATATGCATATTGTATATATGCATATAAACTTCATACACTATGTAAAATTTAAGTCAGTAATCAGTACTTGTAAATGCTGTGAGCTGTGTTAAAAGGGCAGACTCATGTAATTTTCCTCTCATGCTCATATGAAGTAGGCCAATCATAGCCTATATAATCAGGACATCAGCATAAAATTTGAGTATTCATTATAGACACAGTAGTAGAATGAAGATCTCATGACTTCCAACAAAACCAGCACTTGGAATAATAAATTGTTGGTAAAGAATATAAAACTGGGTTCAAATAGATAGAAACGCCACCAGCATAGTGGCATAGAATCAGTATAAGAATATTGTAGGTTCACTGTTGGTCCATTCATCCTACAGAAACGTGAAAAATATCTGAAGTCAGAAGGAGGTGTTTCAATGAATATTACAGAGCAGGTGCACAAGTATTACTGCCATCCACAAAACAGATTCAGCAGTGCTCGTTAAGGTGTAGTCTTGATTTGATTTGATTTGATTTGGTGTGCTTGATGTAGTGCTCATCCTCTTAGGCATGTATTCATTTCTGTAGTACCCGGCAAGCAAGAGCAGTACAACGCAGAAAGATTCGACAGCCTAATATTCATAACAATTTAATGCTTATATGGTGCATGTTATATATTCAAAGAACTTTACATATCTTAACCCACTAATACAAACTAATGTTATTCATTCACTATCTCATGATATTAATTAAGCATATTACTTATTCTCCATCTACTCTTATGTTTTCAGTTCTTTGCATTTGAGCATTTTATGGTAAACTCTAGAGATCAATTTGTACAGCTAAGAAAGATGCATACATGCATAATGTATTTTACAAGCTCCTCCTTAAATAGTGTCTGCTGTAGAATGTAGACAAAAGTTCTTAAAATGAGGCATCACATAAATATAATGGCTTTGTGATATTGTGAATTAGGTATTGAAAGAACCAAAAGGATTTCAGGTAAAATTAGTATTGGTCAGAATTTTCCTGAGACAAATTTACTGTCAGACAATGGCAATCTTTCAAAATTCCTCAAATGTACAGTCCAGTTTTTCTGTGGAGGGAAAGCCCTGAGACAGGGCTCAAGGGCAGTAGCCCAGTAGATTTATGAGTCCAGAGTAACAAATTCTCTCTGTGCCCAGTGCTGGACCTGGCAAGACACCTTTAAGACTTTCTCAGCATGGACCTGGAAACTCCTGATTGCTTGCAAGTCTGAGTATTTCATGCTTCTTTTTCAGCCTCCTAGTGTGCTCATGAACAACTGTTCCTGATCACTCACACATCCTGCATGCTGAATCATGATTGGGCTTCTGAATCCAGGGTGAGCCAGCTACATCTGCTGATGGGGAAATCTGGAGATAAAAGAACTGATAGAGAGTCCCTTGTTGCCAAGCACTACCCTGTAGTCAGAGCCAGCTGCTGTGAGGTGTTGAAGCCGAGTTCATGTTTCAGCACAGTTACTAACAGCACCAGTGAATTTTATTTTTTGACATCTGGATTTTCATCTTAACAAGGACAAGCAAAATTTGTCCATTCCTGCATCTCAGAAGTCCCGGAGAAAAGAGACTGAACCAGGAACTTTGGAAGATAGGCTCTTAGATGGAATTTCAGGTCTAATGAAACATTCTATGTTATAATTTTGAAAGAAATGTTTTCAGTTTCTCTTATGTTTTGGAGTTTTTTTAGTTTGTCTGAAGATTTGAGATTTTCAGTTTTTTTTCATACTGAAGCACATTATTTGTGTACGAAATTTCAGATTGCTGAAAGAGAGGAAATTTCCAAGAAGATTAAAGTAAAATATGGTAAGCTTTGTGACAAAAACTTTCCTTCCCTTATTTCAGTCTTTAGACAATTTTTGATGACAGTGATGGGGAGAAAAGTGGGGTTTTGAAGTGATATTATAGAACAGATTGGTAAACCATTGTGTTGAACAGTTGTGGAAAATTAATAATGGCTAGTACATTTTCTTTGTGTTTTGAAGATGGAAATATGATAGGAATACTAAGCATAATTATTCCTATGCCTTGTCTTTTATGTAAAGTGTCCAGTAGTCTGCCTATTGGCTGAAGTGTCCTGGACACTTTCCAGTTTGCCTAAATAATTACATTCTGTCTACTTACATTTTTGTCTACAATTGCAACTGCTTATGCATTTATCATTTCCAGTTGTGCTGTGCTACTGTGGCCTACTAATTCTTTCATTTTGATTCAAAGTTTAAGTCATCCCTAGTGAATGTCTGAGAGTAGGAGAAGGAAAAATGTGATTCTCTCTTGGAATTACTTACAAACCAAATTCAGATGAGGAGTAATGAAAGAAATAGGAAGATGTAGGAGGATGGACATTGACTGTAGTATGCTTAAATAAACAAATAAATTAATATGTTTACATATTAGTCTTTTATATTGTTCTTGTAGGGAGCATGTGGAAGTATGTGGATAACAGAAGTTTTATTTGACAAGCTAGCTTAAGCATAATAGTAGAAAAAAGGAAAGCTCAGATGATCTTGACTAAAATAGGATTGCAATTCTACTGAAATGGGCAGATAAGAAAGGATGGGAGAGATGTATAAATATGAGATGGTAATAGGGCAAATGTATGCATATTTATATGAGAGAAGATGAAAATATACCTATTTGTTTGGTCGAGCCTGGAGAATATTCTACACCAACATTTCTCATCAATTACAATGATTGTGTATTGAATGTAGTGCCTTTTTTGAACTACTTACCCACAAATATAATTTAGATTTAAGAGTATTCAATATTATGGTGTAATAAGAATTAATCGGTGTTGATGGAACAGGGCAAATCAACTACATAACCGATGGATGTAGACTATGTCTATATTGAGAACAGTAAGGATTTGCTGTGAACAGTCATCAGTAAAAAATCTGGAGAGGAGAAGGGTCTGAAATTGATTTTAAATTGTTAGAAGGGGGAAAAGATGTATGGTTTTGCTACCTTTTCTAGGAATCTAAGGACTTAGGCACTGTTATTTTACCGCTGTGAATCTTTCATATTTACTGCTTTGCCACTTTCTGCTCTAATTATGGTAGCAAGAAACTTCTCCCATCTAAAAACACTCAGAAGTTTCTTCTAGAAGAGACTGTGGCTTCCTGCTTAGTAGCAGCAGTAAAGTGCACACGGTCCCCATGCCCAAAGGTTTGCACAGGCTGCCAGATCACTTCCTAATGTAATTGGAGGAATCAGCTCTGCTTTGTAAAGCCATTTATGCTTTGGACTTGCTCTAGGCTATCAGTCAAGTCCCTCTGGAACAAGAATGAGAATCTCCCTGCAAAATTTGTAACTTATGGTAAGGCAGGTAACATCTTCAGTCTTTCTGTTCTCCACTTAGTCCAACAGAAGTCCAGACTTCATGACACTGAGAACATACTAGAAAGTTTTTCTCTTCATACTTGCTTTTCCATAAACAGTGAGCTCAACAGGTTCCTATTAACTTTATTACTTGTCTTGGAGAAAGGGGATACCCTGTAAATGACACACAGACAAATATTTAAATGTATTCCTCTGATTTTATTACTTTTAGAGTGATTCTTAACTGAACTAATAAAAACTCCCTATGACAAACACAAAAGTGAAAAATAGCTGCACAAGTTAGGTCTGGAGAGCAGAAGCCTGAAAGTCATGCGGAATCTGACTTTACTATGTAAGTATGTAAGCGTTTTAGTGATTCTGTCCCTGTGGAGGATTTGCTTTGTTTTCTCTTTAAACTGTTGAAATAACACCTTTACTTGGAGGCTTGGAACTTAATTAGGCAGATATTCTAGAAGTCTTTTTAAAGGTTAATATAACTGCCAAGCTTTATTACCAATCAATGTCATGACCAACTCCAGTTTGCTAGCAAGCCTCTTGCACAAACCCCCAAATATATTGCTGCTATTGCCGCATCCTCGCTGTCACCATGAGACCCACATATTTATCCAATGTTTTATACTACAAAGTGTGGCATGGAGTCATTATTTCTTGTGTTTTTCTAATACCAAGCAAAACATTAACTAGTTGGCTTATCTGCAGAATATTCATCATAATTTAAATATTAAGCACCAATATTATCACGATTGTTGCTCTTATTATATTTCTTATTATTATTATGTTTGCTATTGTTGTCATCACTATTGCTATTATGTAAGTACATACTTGACACCTGTAAGCATTCCATATGTCCCAATTTTTATGTTGTACTGTAACACACTATATTGAATCTACATTATGCATATCCTGTGTATTCTACTTATACCCACTCCACATTGAATGTAATTTTTATCTCACTCTTCCCTTGTTCTTGCTCTTTTACTGTCTCACTAAGTGATTAGAATGATCAGAGGAGATATTCTAGTTTTTACTGTGCTTGGCATATCTCTATATCTATTTGAGAGACTCTGTTCTGAACTAGGTGATAAAGGTCATCCTGATATGATCCCAATTTTGCTATCAGCTGCCTTAGGAAACCTTACTTCATGGGGTAAAATGAAAAGGAGAAAATTATGCAGAGGAAAGGAACAGCTGGTGCACTCCTACACATGTGCAAGAGCCCAGATGCACAAACATTCGAACCTGTAATTATAGAAGCTTGGCAGTTTTAGTTCCTTGCAAGATGTAGTGTGAACGAGGACTGGGTGAACCACATTGTCCTCAGAAACTTGTGTGCATTGCTGTTGCCACCTTTATAAATCCTGAAGATGGGTGGACATGGGTATAAATATTTTCACTGAAAATAAGAACATGCTTATGTAGGTCAGTAAGCAGACAGTGGCTCTGAACTCTTGGCTTTAATGATAAATTCTCAGTCTGCCTTTAGATTGACATAAGAAATTACAGGAAGCAAGAGGAACTAGGAAATTCCATCTGCTATTTCTGATCTTACGTTTAGCCATCTCTTTGAAATATTGCAGCGTCTTGGAATTATGTACAATTTATACTGTGGTCTCTATACTTTCTAAGTTCTTGGGGCCTTGCACCTTCATAACCAGTCTTTTTAATGTCACCACAGGAGATGCTGAAAGGTACATATATGTAGTGGTTTAAGTGTGAAGGCTAAATAGGGTTTTGCAGTGTAATATTGTGTCCTGGACCTGTGCTGGTATATTTGAGCTGTCTTTTGCTGGTGGGAAATGAATGACTAGAAGACGAATGAGCAAATTGTCCTTATTGTCCCTCATCTGGGCTGGACTCAGAGACTCTACAAATGTGCAGTTAAGCTAAATTGCATACTACTCCTAATTTAAACTGTTTCTTGATCAGGAAGGTTAAAAGTTTCTACTTTAACAAACCTAAAAAATACCTTTATGGTATGATTATATCTCAAATCAGACAGACTCTGTCACAGATCTTTAATAATTATTTACTTGAAGGATTTTTTTAGTTCAACCGATTTTTTAAAATATCATATTTCAACTTGGTATTACTTACTTTTTTACTATTTATGGTAAAGGAAGTAGTCTTGATGAGAATTCCAGAAACTTGAAGTTCTTAATTAGATTTATTGATTTTCAGGTTTTAACGTTACAGAAACTATAGCTCTTTGATAGCATATACAGGATTAATACATTAGATGCCAAACAGTGTAATTTAAAAGGTAACAAAGGAAACAGCTGCAATTTTCCAGATACACTGTGAAATATCAGATAACTTTTGGGTATTATACTTGAAGTTTCTTCCACTAATTAAATCTAGACGTACAACCATTAAGGAAACTAAGAAGCTTTCTGTAATGAACTTAAGTTTCAGAAGAGTTTAAAACATTTCCAAATCATATGAAAATAAAAGGCATAATCTTACTTAGAAACCAGCTACCAGTTTGGTTAAATGCATTTATATGTGAACATTAGATTTTCTTCCAAGGAATCTGAAAATTTCTATATGACAATTTCATATATAAAATCCTTTTAACAATAAGAATATTTAAAATGTGACACTCAACATATATCCAGGATTTGCTCACTGTTTAAGTCACCTTCTAAATCTGCATCTTAACATTTTAAAAACCCTTTGATTTCTTGCAGCCTTGGCATTTCTTCTGCATCTGTTGATATCATCAGCCTGCATCACTGAGAAGAGGGAAGCTCCATTTCCAAGTCCAGGGAAGAGTGATTATGAATTCAATATGCCAGGAGAGAAATTCATAGGTCAAGTATCCTGTATCCTATTAGTATGAGGGATCACTGTAAGTCATCCAGGGCTTATTTTGAGTCATCTCAGTTCAACTCTAGGAGAGCTTTCAAACACATCTGTTTTTTGGTTTAAATTTGTAATAATGCAGTTTCCAAAAAATGATGTTTTTATAAATCACGTACACAGTAACATCCAGCTTTGAGGGAAACCAGGCTAGCAAAATTCCGTCCATACAGAAATGAGCTGCAAATCTCACTTATCTTCAGAGGAGTGAACATTTTACCAGATTAATCCAGTAACAGAAGTTAGAGTGGAACAGGAGGAAAGAACATTCCAACATGACAATCACTAAAAAAGTATTCTTTCAAAGCTATTGAAATCAGTGGCAAAATGAATTAATCATAGTCTAATCAAGGTATCATTTTTGCCCTTTGTTTTAAAGAAAAAAGTTCCATCAAGGCATGAGAGGAACTGAGAACTAGAAATCATCTATATAGTCACCAAGTGAGGTTCCCAAGGAGTTGATTGATACCACCCTCATTTCTGACATGGACTAGCCTATTTCTTTGTAAAGCCAGTTCTCTATCGTATTGATGCAACCAATAAAGAACCAGCCTTAATGTTTTGATTCAGTTGTAAAACTGTATAAAGAGTTAAAAATTTAGGCTAATCAATGTACTTTTTTTCCTGAATTAGTCATGTAGTCTACAGACTTGCTACAAAGTTGGACTACATTGTTTAAAACGTGTTGTCTGTAGACTTCCTAGGGTGGAACACAACAGCCTTCTCTTTCTATAAAAAGCAACAATAACATTCTTGGCATAACCTAAAACCATCACATTAGATATAGGTCTCTCTCAGTGGATCACTACTGAAAAAGACATTTTCTAGAAAGATTTTAATGCTGAAGGAGGCAGTTCACAATTTCCTTCAAAGGCAATATACATTTTTATGTTTTCTAGTTACACCTTCCATTGGAATTTTGAAGGTCAAAATAAAAGTGGAAACTGCATACAGGTCTTGTTCCTACTGTGTGCTGCATTCTACTTCTAATAACATTGAGATTCTTAATGAGCTAGTCACCCATTGGGTCTTAGATATGATCTGATTGAAACAAAAAAGCAGAGTAAGAGAAGAAGGGGGACAACAAAGACAAGAACAGGTGGTATGCCCCCTGACATGTGATTGGTGATTGTGCACCCCAAATGAACATTGTATGCTTACATGGAAATAAGCATTATTGATAGGCCTTGCTGGTTATCTATGCTCCATGTGACCATTCTTCCCATGCTTGATAAATAATACAGAGCATTTTAACCTTGAAAGGGGCTGGGAAAGCTTCAGCAAGATAAAGCTGCATCAGTGAACAGTGTCTATTAAGTAGTCTGTACTATGGCAATGACTGATTCCCAGGTGAATGACCTCAAAATTTACTTTTCTAATCTATTTGCCTGATAGAAATCTTGGTGACCTAGGAAAGGTAATTTTTTTTTCTTATTTATATTTACATATTATAATTTACATCCTCTTTACTTGCAGCTCACCCTGACACTTCTCTTGGAGCATTATTTTAATATTTTAACCTGTAATTTTATGTAGGGCTTATGAAATATTGATAGCATTTATATTAAAGAAATGTGTGTGCCTATGGTTATTGATATAATTTGACAAGATAGCCCTAGGAAAAAAGAAAATTATTTTTCTTCTATAATGACATCAGGATATAGCACATATCCCAATTTAGCCTTATGTATAACAAAATGCAGCAGCTTTACTTCAGCAAATGCTGAAATAGACAGGATAATGTTCTATACACAAAATTCTCCTCAAATCCTCCTTTTATACACTGATATTTCACAATAAAGATGTTTTATCTGTGAAGTAAAATAGGACTATTGTAGAATATGTCATGCCTTCAAAGCAAGTTGCCAGTAATACTTCCCATGTTAACTGGAAGTTTTCTGATTTTCCATCAACATAGACAATAAACCACAGGGGAAAAAGCAAAACAAAACAAAACAAACAGAAAAAAAGGCTATACAAGCAACCCAGCCAGAACATAAACTCTGACAACTTGAATGAATAAGCAGGACTTCACAGATAATTCATGTTTAACATGAAACGATTGGAGCTGATATATTTGCCGTGTATAAAAGACACCCTTAAATTAACTTTCATGAAAATAAATTGTTTTTTATATAGAAACAATGAAATTTTAAAATTACAGCCCAATTGTCCCATAGGAACATGAAGTCAGTTCCTGTCCATTTGAATATATTTTTCCTATGCAATGTTTTCTGCTTAAATCTCTTTTCCCATGAGAAAGGAATTGCTGGCATGCAACAGAAAGCACCATCTCCAATGTACACAAGTAGGAGTTAATCATCGAACAGCCATATGAATCACATGTCCAAATTTCAGATCTTTCAGTTGAACCCAGGTTCTTAAGGAGACACTTATGGTTTTCGCATTACCCCCCTCCAGACAGCTACAGTTCAGCTTTGTGCCTCTCAAGAAAGACAATTTTTACTGCCTTACTGCACCAAGCAGGCCAGTGTTTTGTTGTGATTCATTGTCTGTGCTCCACACACCTTGCCTGGAAGCTGGAGTTGCTAAACCAGTACTTATTAACTCATGGAGTCTGCTGAACTACCAATAATGACACACAGCAGGGTGTTCTGGTGAAAGGCTGTAATGCCTTCCCCACAAAATGAACACTTAGGCATAGTTCTGACTGTGTAAACAAAGCAAATAAAGGTGGCAGAGCATGAAAAAAAATGGTCATGTGACTCCAATATTTGTCATTATTTCACTTGCTTTAGATGAAAATCATTTTGCAAAACAACTGAAATAATCTGCACATATCTTGGAGGGAAGGGTCAAAAAGGTCCATAGCCTGCAGGTTATTGGTAATGATGCTCACCCTCAGTGGCAGATTTAACAAAAAGCAAATCCAAGTGTGCTCATGACCTACATTTTTGGCAGAAGGGCTTTCTGTTACATAATGTGACGAAGAAAATAAAAAGATTAAGAAAACTATATCTTTTAATGTTATTAGATGAGTGCCTTCATTACCACAATGTTAACTGACAACTTTCATTTACTGTAAATATGGGCCATAAGCTTTAAAGAAACATAAGCTATAGTCTTTCCTATAAACCAAAATAGTCGCTCCACTGAAGTCAATGAAACTGGTGCTTTAATTTCACAAAGGCCACAAATTCAGCTCAGCACCACCAAAATTTCAGATTGCACAGATAAATATTTTATGGCTCCAAAAGCAACTTTAGTATTAATATTATGATCCAGTGCAGTACATTTGAATGGTTTCGGTCTTTCTGCTGTTTTACATTGAGACGCAGATTTTTCTGTTAGTAAATTATAGTTGATTTTAGAGACTGGCTAGAGTCAGATTTTATGTGTGCATGGAATTAAAATTTGAATTTTTTTTGGAAACAGAATTGCAGAATTAAAAAATTCGTATTTAATAGTAAATGTCTGGTTTTGATATATAGAAAGAATTGCATTTGGGGACTGAATTTTTTATCATATGCAGTACAAAAGTATGAACTTTTAAGAAATGTTAATATAAAAGCATGTCAGGTCTCTCTGGAAGGCAATCAATGGATTAAAGAACTGAGATGAAAACTGGAGGGTTTTTATCAACTATGCTTCCCTCTTGCTCTTACTATAAATAACTTTGCTCCTATTTTATATTTAAAATAATCTTTACTGTTTGTC
This sequence comes from Acanthisitta chloris, assembly GCF_000695815.1. Taxonomy (NCBI): domain Eukaryota; kingdom Metazoa; phylum Chordata; class Aves; order Passeriformes; family Acanthisittidae; genus Acanthisitta; species Acanthisitta chloris. The sequence goes on from NW_008660826.1 coordinate 20,804, forward strand.
TTGTCAATTTAGTTCAATATATAAAAACACACACTTTAGTAAGATAGGAATCAGTTCTAGATTATTTAATTCTTCATTAGTTTCACTGGATGTAACTTGAACATATATTACTCTATCCTAAACTATTTTTGAGTCTGGCTTTCTGCTTCAGGACACTGAAGAGAAAAATCCCATACCAACCCCATTTGAAATTATTTGACAAATACACATTGGGTTGAAAGCTGCCACAATTAGGGATACGCAGGTTGTAAAATAAATTGCACTGAACCATCTGAAGGTAATAAAAATTTCTTATTCTCTAGAACAATCAATCCTTCGATTATCCACCAAAACCTGGACTTGGATGTCAGTTATGTAATAATATGTCTGTTATTTCTCAGGAAACCCTGCCAGAAGCATTTCTTTTTTTTGTTGCAGATATAAATATGAAACACAGACATCAGACACATAGGGGTGTCATTTCTTTTTGGGTCTGCAAACTGAATTTCCATGTCTGGAAGGTCCCTGCTGCAAATGGTTTCTGCTCTGAAAAGGGATTTTCAAAAGGATTTTACCAACTCTGGAGTTGCATAATGAGGGGGACATATTCCTTCTCCAGAGTTATGTTGTATTTTCATGGATTGTGGCCACACGCCAAAGGGTTTGGTAGTCATTATTCTGTGTCTTCAAATGATTTCTAGGGATTAAGTGAAAAAAAATGCTTTGAACAGATCATTTCACCCTGCAGTTAATTTTCACTTGACACTTTTGAAACAACACACTTTATAATCTTTCCCAATTCTAGCGAAAGGTGATTGCAATACCTCAATGTGTGGTTTGACACAAATTTTTGATACTACAGTGATTCTCTGAAATCCTCATGATAATTCCTATGCTTAATATTTTATTATTTAGAACCAATCCAATAATTTCCTCTATTTCATGATTTTATTGCATGAACTCATTGTTAAAGCCTTCAGTCTGGGGTCAGGGTTTTGGGTGAGTTGGGCACTGCCCAACGACTATTTTGAGGATGAACCCATCTATCTATCATTACCAGCGGAACTGAACTTCTTTGGCATTAGGACCATCTGCAATAGATGTGGGCATGACAGTCAAGACTATGTGCTTACAGATAAATCTGTGTGCAGAGACATTAAGAGACCTTCTTTATTCCCAAGATCTGTCACAGATCTTGTGGTCATGTCTGTCCTTGCAAACCATACAGGATGAAGACACGGGCTTGATGCTCAACATCGCCTCTACTGTTCAAGAGGTGACATATGCTTAGCTAGCATTTTGACCTAGACCAGTTAGTAGGGTCTCACACAACAAAGGAACATTGTCTGGGGGACAGAATGGCCTCCAGATTGGTCTGAGTCTGCCATCCTCTTTTAGGAGAGAATGTTTAACTGTATGAGATGTGACAATTGTCTGAGAAAATGGGTTTGTTTTCTAGCATAGGGGTTTTTGTCACCTGCAAACAGGCAGACACCCACCATCACTTGTCTCCTCTGAGAACACTGCCTCAGTCATGGGACATATGCTCTTCTCCCTCCCTTCAAAGAGTAGCTTTTTGAATCTACCAAAACATTGGGAAACCATCTTGATTCCGGTGCAAAATCATGGTAATAACACTCCTAGAAAAATATTTTTCGGTTGTATTGGGTAGAACTGGCTCTCTGTTAGAGCAGCAATGTCTCTATGAATTTTGCTCAATGGGGCTGTAATCTTGCCTTTGTCCTGATATGATACATTAATGGATGTTTGTCATACATTGATGTTTACACAGATGCTATTTGCACACATTCTAGAAAGACAATGGTCACAACTTTTGCCAACAGTCAACAGTCTTCTTTTGAACTATTGTTCTTGAGCAATGCAATGGATTGCCATCTCCCTTTTATACTTTTCCTAGTTTTTTACCTTCTTGTTTTTGACAGCTTGATGGTAACTGTTATATGATTGAATACCTACCCATGCACTGTTGGACAACAGGTGATAGAGTTGATTTACACAAGCAATTTTGAATACTAAAAGCTATCTTGAACTCCAGCTTGGCTGACTTACCTGCTCAGAAATTAAGCTTCATAAAATTATTTATGGGCAATCTACTGTAACAAAACAAGAAAACAAATAAACATTCTTTCTAGGGTATTCTGTGGAACTTGCAAAATGTGATTAGCTTTTATATTTTTGGAGAAATAATCCAAGAAATTGTCTTCCATAGAAATATTTTTTCTACAAAGCCATTTTAATTTATTGCCTGAAATTCAAAAATAGATTTAAACCAAATAAATTCCTTTCTTAACTGCCAATTTGCCATATTCTCTAGTTCCTTTGGTGATCTGTATATTAGTAAAATGTAACCTATAAAACAACTGTGAAAAATTTACAAGAAAAAAAAGATAAAAAAGGTTACAGAAAAACCATAAACTAACAATCTAAACAGAGTGGCAAGCAGGGAAGGCAAATTATAAAAATGAAAATAATGAATGAATAGGATTTAACTAGTTGTAAGTGCATGTGTGTGACTCTGGCAGCTCTCTAAAAAGCAGTTCTCAGGGGTTTTTTTGCAGAAAGGTTAAGTGGCCCTTGAATTTAAAAAGGTTGAGAAATACTTCTCTCAGAGATGGACTGTTGAGATTACAAAGACCCTTTACCAGTGATTAATGACTGTCTTTCAAAAGTGTAGCTAGCTGATTTAGAAACTTCGTTTCACAGAGATCTCAAGCTGTGTTTTGTTTCAGCCTTATTTTGATGCCTTTCAAGCAACTATTGCTTTGTCTGAGAGTCATTAGTTAATGGCAGATCTTTACATCCTCTGTCAATCAGATGTACAAGGAAGAGTGAAAAGTTGGAGATTATTTCAAGAAAACAATTATATGGAACAAATTTTCTGTAAAACTGATTTGAGTAGCTATTTCTAGACTTCGGTCAGGGTTGATAGAAGTGAGCTGACAGAGTTTTCTTGAGCTTGGGGAGCAAAATGGTGGTAGGCCAAAACAAACCCAAAACATAAAAGGGTTTGGCAGCTTGAGGTGAATGACGCCTGAGAGTAGTTAAAACCCAGAGTCAGTCAGCTGCACAGATTCAGCAGGGATTTTTCAGAAAGAGTTGCCTCCAAAGGGCTGTATTTAGCAGCTTATTTGGCTCCACATTACAGGCTTGAAAAGATTAAACTTTTTAATTTTGCTATTCCAAATTTTTATATGGTTTAAATTGTTGATTGTAATAGATATTTACATTTGTAGGAAGAAGAGAGAATTATACTGTCAGCTATCAGAAAGTCAGCTGTTGGAAACATTTACTAAATCATGATATTTGAGATATGTTTCTTGGTCCCTAGATTAGGAATTATCTGTGGTATCACAGATACAGTAATTGATGGTAAATGATGAATTGGTTTTTTTTAAATAGTAGCCACAATGGCCACTATTTAGAGACAGTGAAATAATGGAATTGCCATACTGACTGTTTTATTTGCTTCAGGGTAAAACTTAATTATATACTGTCATTTACTGTATATGAAGCTATATGAACTACCCTGCCATCAACAGCTGATTAGTCTCAAGAATGAGCTGTAATGCCAGTCCTTTTCCTCTGAACTGGAAGCAGATATAGTTATTTAACAATTTTGTCTCTTGATGTGGTGAACTTACGAAAGTTTTCCATTTTAATTATTCATTTCCCAAGAGACAGCCTGTAGCCTTTTGCAATGTGTGTGTGGGCAGGACCTTCTTAGCCCTGCAGCTTGTAGTGGGATATGTCTTTAAATGTATCTTCCTTGGGTTCTCACTGATTTTTTTTTGTGCAGAAGGATGAACTTGAATAACCATTTTAATCACAAATGTTTGACCCTGAACATTTCTGGGACTTTGGCAGCTCCTTATCAGAGCTAAACCAATGCAGCATGACTGTCATTAGTTTTACTTATGTTTTTGTAAAGACTTTACCCTTAAAATCCGCTCTCTCCAGACATCTTACTTGTCCTTCAATTAAATTATTCTGACATAAAATTGCGGTAAATTAAAGATGAAAGCCTATGGTATTTGTTACTGGTATTGGATAATAAAGTAACTATGCTACTCTCTTCATTATCTGTAATCCAAATCATTCTAAAGAACATTTGTTTTAAATTTGTATTTATCTTTAAAGAAGGTGATAAAGGGACAGTGTTACTCATTTTATGGGTAACACTAAAATATAGGGGTTACATTTTGCAATGCAATTTTAAGGATGTTAAATAAATGCAATTTAAAAAAGTTTATAATTTGATTTGCTTCACTCAAGGCAGCTGGCTTATAGCAAATGCTCATATATGTCAATATCTTGTACTCTTCAAAAACTAATTTTGTGTTATAAAGTAAGAAGATTTCCATGATGGATTTTTTTTTCTGAAAATGATATTAAATTATTTCTCTATAGTACTGGATCTATTTGGAAGGGCTGCTATGAACAAAGTCTGGCTGTGGGCAAAGGGAGCAAAGGCACAGTGCCGAGTGGTCTATCTGAATGATCTTGCTTAAGAACAGCTGTAAGAACATTCCTAGTATATGTATTTTACAGGTTTGGCTCAAACGAGACAGACTACATTATAATCAGCTGTGCAAACAAGTAAGAGGAATGTACACTAAACCAATACACCTTGATTTAAAACATCGTAGCTCTCATAGTGTTGTATTGGCTTCATATGTTGGGCTCTATGGACACAGAGTGGATTTGTGGCCATTTAGTGGAACATTTTTAATACTGTGTAGTGTATAAACTCTGATCGTGGTAGACACTGAGGGTTTTTATGCATAGCTCTCTCACAGGCAACGTTAAAAGACTGCTTTTCTAATGGCCCTATGATACAGTTTGATAGAACTAACAAGCCAAGTAGCCATAGCTCCCCACAGCATTCAAATTTCTTGCCCTCACCTGAGAATCAGGAGAGTTCTGTCGCATAAGAAATTTTTATGTTCTCTTTGCTATTTTATCCTTTGGCCAGGAAATGTTAAAATACATTATTTAAAAGATATTTACACTAGTTGTTTATTTCCCACAGCAGTGATAATATAACCTCCTTTTCACCTACCTCATCTTGGATGAATTTCATTCTAGTCAGCAAGGGACACATATACAGATGCTTAATCTTGAAGGCTTTTATTAGTTGGAGAATTTCTGCAAGATTTCTCTCTGCCTTTGTACATTGTCATGGTCCATGTATAGTATATGGTAGGACAGCAATTACTCTGCCACCTCCAGAAAGTTCTTGGGATATTTTTCTACATTTTTGCTGAATTTGAGTGCCATTTTCTCACTGTTGTGGTACGTCACCATAAAATTATGTTTAGCAAAGCCTGTCAGATAAAAATAGCTGAGGATGCATTGAGTGAAATATGGTTTTATTCAAGTATGTTTTGCTACGGAATCAGAGAATGAACTAATAATAGGGCATAAAATATATTTTTCTAACAGCAAGACATTACTATGCATAATATAAATTTTAGAAACAAGTTATTTTGCTTGAAATTTTAACAGAGTAAAATTTTGCACTGGTTTGAGAGTGATGCAGCTGAAAAAAACCTGTTTCTTCAGTTGTCCATTTGTCATGGCATGGCAAGAGCAGCAATAATAAAAAATGACTCTCCATTTCACTGTACTTTTCTGCAATTCTCTTCCCACACCACTGCCTCAGAATGGAGTTGGAAAAAAAAGGGGCTCCATTGATGGCTCTCCAGACAGGAGATTTTTTAAAGGGCTCAGTCTTACAGTGCATGAAGCACCATATTTAACCTACTGAGGTTAAAGAGCTTCTTGTATGATAATTCTTGAGTATATTTTAAGGTGGAAGAGATCAGAGCCAGGAGGTCTTATACTCATGAAATTATTCTCCAATGATTTTGCACACTACTATTGACAAGGCACTGAAATGATAACCTCTAATTCCCATGCACATTTTTCTGCAGCTCAGCCTTAATTTGCTGGCAAAAATAGAGGCATTCACTCAATTCCTTGCCTTCTCTGCTCAGAATCATTTTTCCTTTGTTCCATTAATTTATTTTCTGTATTATTTTGTGCTGCTTCTTTAGTTTAAGGCTTGTGTCACACACTTTCCCACAGTTTTTGCCACACTTTTTATTGCACTGTTGATTACATCTGCTTGTGGCTTCATGAACTGATTGAGTATTTTAGGGGAGACGAAGGATTTCAGATTAGACAAGAAAAGAGAAATATAGGGTAGCAAGGTGAGTAGATTGAGTTGCAATAAAAGTAAAAGAAAGTGTATTTCTCTGAGGACTTGCTTCACATCTTTTTAAAGGAACACTTTTGAAAAAGGGCAGTTCATATTAATTTTTCTTTCATCTAACATACAGCTCCTTCAAGTAATTTGGTTACCATAGATACGCTATTGACCAACTTAATAATCTTAAAGGAGGGTAATTAGAGTAAGATAAAAGAATACATTAATGTCCTTCAAAAAAGAGATGAAGTTATATTCCTTGAAAAAGTATATTTTGTTTGTTTTATATATGCGTGCAAATCTAATGAGGACTTATTTTTCATAACTAAAGAAAAAAGCCCAACTCAAACCAAAAAACCCATTTCTGTTTAAATTTCTTGCTTTTACTGCCTAAAAATTACAATCCTGAGAAACAATAATAGGCCACTTGTGACCTGCTGCTGAGATGATAATGGTGCTTGAAGCATTGTTTTCATGAACAGAGCCTTCCTAGACAATGTGTCATTGGTTCATTGTCATTTCATCATGTGTTAAAAACTTACCTCCTGGGGGAGCCTCAGGCACAGCATGGTCACATAACACAAATCAACTTTTTGTACGCAATTATACTACACAAAGATGTATACTAAGCCACACATTAACCCACTTCATTATGGCAATTGCCTATCATTATACTCATTTTAAGATGCCATCCCAAATTCTTACTCTGTGTACCCATGCTTTAAAATGGCCTTGATGTATCATTTAATGTTGATGAAAAGACAGCATTATAAAGCAAAAATATTGGGAAAAGCAAACATCTACTCTAGTTTTATTCTGTCCCTGTCCCTAACTCCTGTAAGATCAGGGCTCTGTGTCTCTGGGGACAACAATTGTGGGTAAGGTGAGAAATTGTGGGTTTACTCCTTCTTTTCACATTCTTTAGTTAGCTTTCAATACAAACCATTTAGTAGTAACAAAGCTACAGAGATCTACACAGTGACTTATAGCTGATGTGTGTTTTCTTCCATATATGCAGTGAACTGAAAATGTCAGTCCCTTACCAAAAGTTTTAACTGTTAAAGCAGCTGTCCTTTCTAAAGAATAGACATACGCCTTTGCTTCCTGTATAATGGAAGATATTCTTCAGTGGGAATACATGGAGGTATTTAGTTCCTGTGCAGAGAATATCTGCTTAAATGTAATGTAATAAAAAGTATTTTAACTCTGCAAAAGCAGACATTCTGTCTGCAATAGATCTTAAAACAAGTGTGTCACAGCAATCTATCAGGTCCTTCTCGGTATGGACAAGCCAGATACAAACATCTTTCTATATCAGATTGAGATAGAATCTATAAAGATTGATATTTGCAAAGTCTACCGCTGAATTCAAGGTGCTATGAGTCCATTAGACACAGGATACTTTGGAGAGGAACAGCAAATATGTTAATGAGGCACCTGGACAATCTGAAGTCTGGTCTTTGTTTACAGATGGCTCCTTCTGGAAGGGGTGACAGAATGCAGCCCATGGTAGGATACATTATTGAGTGTCTGCAAATACAGATATGTCCAAGTAAGCCTACAGGCTGTATTGCTTAGGGAAGAGTATTCCATCGATTAAAAAGGGAAAAGGCTGGGATAGCAGGTTTTAATCTGAGCAGAATCACTGGTCAAAGCAACCTCTGTTATATTCTGCATCTGTGCTACTCTTGAAAGCATATTCAGCTCCAAGTTTAGTCTGATTTCATGATGTGCTACTGACTGCTGTTCAATTTTTAGCATGGACAAACCTAGGATAACAAATGAAGGTGTGACAGAGCTTGATGCTTGTTTGCCTGCATGTGATTTCAATATGAGTCCCTGCAGACTCACATATTCTTAATTTTCAAATTCTGTTTTCAGAAAAAATGCAGCAAAATTAGCAACATAACGATATCTACTGACGTGTATAATAGAGCTGGATAAATGGATGGATTGGAATCATGCATATGACATATTTCAGATTAGCCAGAAACTGTTGTGCATCATACTTTCTGTTTTATAAAATTGTTACATTACTTTTTGAAATTATAAAATTACAAGATGTTATAAAGCTGTGTGCTCAGATTATGTCTCTTAGCACATGACAAACCATCCTTTTTCATATCATTTGTGGGTTTGGGTAGTTTTATGTTGCAACACAACTTAAGAAGCAGTTGAATATACTAAGCTGATGATGAAATGGTTTGCTCTCGTACATGTAAGGCAGGAGAGATTCAGATACTATAAAATTAGAAAAAATTGTTTCAGCTTCCTGTGTAATTCACACCGTATCACACAATTGAATTAATTCTCACTTGATACAAGATGCAGTTTTTAAAAAATTGAATTTTCACTACTCAGTCACTCACTGTATCACTTCAGAAAGTGGTTCCAGTGGTTAATTATGCTGTTAAACAAAACAAACCAGCAAAACAAGATCAGGTGCCCTGTTTCAGCATTTCTCTTCCTTCAACTTGCCACCACCCAAAGTTGATTTTTTTTTCTGAATCATTGTCGTACTTGCAGCTGTCAAGTATTTCTTCCCTAGACAGGTATTTGCAGACTCTAAGCCAACCCTTAGCTTTCTCTTTGTTAAACTAGCACATTTAGCTAAATGTTATGTATAAAAACACAATCAAAGCTGTGTTTCTGAACAGACCTGCTGCTATATGTATGAAATATTATGGGAAATTTACATCTAATCTGGCACCTTCCTTACTCTCCCGAACTATATACTGAGGTGTCTAACACCACACCTTCCTTGAAATCATTCATATGCTCAAAAGAACTGCAAATTATATGAGCTCACTATTTCTGGATAGGTTCAGGTGTCAGATACACATATGAAAACACTATATACTGAGCTCCCTAATGTTTCCTTCATTTGCATTTTCTACTGAGCAAGTATAATTTTTTAGAATATACATTAAAAATGTCTCAGATTATCTATATTACACCATTTGTTGTCTAGTTTAGTTCTTGTTACACCTACTTTAACTTCCTGTCAAAAGAATTGTATTTTCTATACAATGCAGCATTATTTTCTCTATTTAAGGACTGAGATTGAAATATGTAGCAAACAACTGTCAAACAGACATTTACTGCAGTCTTTTTATGTCCCTGTTCTTTCTCATAATTTTTCTCAGTCTTGCGAAACCAATGCTTTAAACATCAAATGTGTGCTGGTGTGTGAGCAAGTTCATGTGAAGAATAAATATGTGTATTATCTCTCTCCCTGGATATGAAATGTGAGTAAGTCATGACTATTCAAACTTAATAACTTTGCAGCTCTCTGATCCCTTCCTCTGGTTGTTTTCTTATTGGAGAAATTGTGCCTGGCAATGCCTAGAAACTATACTATCAAAACATCCTCTTCAGTGGATATAAAAGTGTCAGATAAAACCAAAGTATCTTCAGCTGTTAACTATTCTCTGCATTTTATCTCATACAAACAATATTGTAATGAGATATATAATACTTTAGTGGTCAAGGAAATCACAGAACAGGACAAAAAGGTAAGAAAAAAGACAGTGGGAATTACTGACCAGTCAGCATCACTTCCTTGCCCAGTAGGATCATAGAGCAGATCCTGCTAGAAGACATGTCTAAACATATGAAGGACAGAGAGGATATTGGAGACAGTCAACATGGCTTCACCAGGGGACAATCATGCCTGACTGATCTAGTTGCCTTCTACAATGGAGTGACTGCATCAGTGGACAAGGGAGAAGCTATGGATGTCATCTACTTAGACTTCTGATACAGCTTCCCACAGCATTCTGGCTACTAAATTTGGAGAGAGATGGGTTTGATGGATGGACTATTTGCTGGATAAGGAACTGACTGGATGACTACATACAAAGGGCTATATATAGTGTATATATAGCTCAATGTCCAAGCTGAAATAAAAATCAGTAGTGTCCCTCAAGGGTCTGTACTGCGACTAATACTATTTAACATCTTCATCAACAACATAAACAGTGGGACTGAGTGCACCCTCAGCAAGTTTGCAGGCAACATTAAGCTGAATAGTGAAGTTGATTCCCTAGAGGGAAAGGATGTTGTCCAGAAAGATCTTGACAGGCTTGAGGAATAATCCCCTGTGAACATCATGATATTCAATGACATCAAGGGCAAGGTCCTGCACAAGGATCAGGCCAATTGCCAGTATCAATACAGGCAGAGGGATGAATGGATCAAGAGCAAGCCTGTGGAGAAGGACTTGAGGGTGTTGGTGGATGAGAGATTAGACATGACCTGGCAATGTGCGCTTGAAACCCAGAAAGCCAACTGTACCCTGGGCTGCATCAAAAGAAGTGTGTCTAGCAGGTCAAGGGAGCTAATTCTCCTCCACTACTCTGCTCTTGTGAGACCTCACCTGGAGTACTGCATCTGTCTCTGTGGCCCATAGCATAGGAAAGACATGGACCTGACAGAGTGGGTCCAGAGTAGGGCCACAAAAATAGACAGAAGCCTGGAACACTTCTCCTATGAGGAAAGACATGAGGTTCTCCTATGAGGAAAGAGGTGAGGTTTTTCAGTCTGGAAAAGACAAGGGTCATGGAGACTTTATTGCAGCCTTTAAATATATACAGGGGGCTTAAAGAAAGAGATAAAAAGACTTTTTACGAAGACATGTAGTGACAGGACAAGGGACAAAGGGTTTAAATTGAGGGACAGTAACTTTAGATTGAACATAAGGAATAAATTTTTTTATGGTGAGTGTAGTGAGGCACTGGAAGAAGTTGCCCAAAGAAGTTGTTGATGCCCCATCATTGAAAGTGTTCAAGCCCAAAACAAATGGTCCTTTGAGCAACCTGATCTAATGAAAGATGTCCCTGCTTGTTGCAGTGTGAGCTGGACTAGATGATTTTCAAAGGTCTCTTTCAACCCAAGCCATTCTATGATTTTGTGATGATACCACCAGAGCATTAAACACCTAGCTCTTTGTCTTGCTATCTATTGGTATATCAGCCTTTGCCAGTAACTCTCTTCCTATGATAACACATTCATTTTTCTTAAACCAATTTTCATGCAAGTCATACAAGCAGCCTTTAGATATTCATTCAGAACAAACCTCTTCTTCAAAAGCACTAATCACTATCATATTGTCCAGCTGTTGCTAGCTTCAAGTAAATTTCCAACATCCAATGATTCTGATCACTAGCAAGCTGCTGTCTGTATTTCTATCGAACTTTTTCTCCACTTCAAAACTAAGAAATCCCTCCTGACTGGAAGCTGGCTAATGTTGTACTGATTTTCAAAAAGGGCAGGAAGGATGAACCTGGTAATTACAGGTCGGTTAGCCTCACTTCTGTACATGGTAAGATCATGGAAAAAATTATCCTGGGAGGTATTGAAAAGCATCTGAAGGGTAACACAGTCATTGGACACAACCAGCATGGCTTCATGAGGGAAAAGTCCTGCTTGTCAAACCTTGTTTCCTTTTATGACAGGGTAACTCACTTAGTTGACCCAGGAAACCAGTTGACATAATCATTTTAGATTTCAGTATAGCTTTTGATACTGTCTCTCACAAGATCCTTATGGATAAAATGTCCAGCATAAAACTGGACAGATACAGTATGCAGTGGGGGAGCAGCTGGCTTGCAAGATGGGCTCAAAGCGTTATGCTGAATGGTATTACATCAGTCTGGTGATCAGTCACTAGTGGAGTTCCTCAGAGCTCCATCTTAGGTCCAGAGGTCCTCAATGTCTTCATAAATGACTTGGACACAGGACTTAAAGGACTATTAAGTAGATTCACAGATGATACAAAATTGGGAGGAGCTGTTGGCGCCCTTGAAGGCAGAGAGGCTATGCAGAGAGATCTAGACAAATTAGAGAGCTGGTCAATAACCAACCATATGAACCTTAACAAGGGCAAGTGCCAGATTCTGCATCTGGGATGGGGCAACCCTGGTTGTATGTGCAAACTGGATAATGAGATGCTGGAAAGTAGTGCTGCGGAAAGGGACCTGGGGGTCCTTGTAGATGCCAAGTTGAATATGAGTCAACAGTGTGCCATGGCAGCCAGGAGGACAACTGTGTCCTGGGGTACATCAGGCAAAGCATCATCAGCCAGTCGAGGGAGATGATTGTCCCTCTCTACTCTGCACTGGTCTGGCCTCACCTTGAATATTGTGTGCAGGTTTGGGCACCACAATATAAGAAAGATATTAAGTTATTAGAGAGCATTCAAAGGAGGGCAACAGAGATGGTGAAGGGCCTTGATGGGAAGCCATATGAGAAGCTGCTGAGGTCACTTGGCCCGTTCACCCTGGAGAAGAGGAGACTGAGGGGAGACCCCATTGCTGTATACAACTTCTCACAAAAGGGGAGGGGCAGGCACTGGTCTCTTCTCTCTGGTAACCAGTGACAGGACCCAAGGGAATTGTCTGAAGGAGGTCAGCAGAGGTTTAGGCTGGATACTAGAAAATGGTTCTTTCCCCATAGAGTGGTTAAGCACTGGAAAAGGCTTCCCATGGAAGTGGTCACAGCACCAAGCCTGACAGAGCTCAAGAGGCATTTGGACAATGCGCTCAGTCTCATGCTGTGATTCTCAGAGATGTCCTGTGCAGGACCAGGAGTTGGACTAGATGATCCTCATGGGTCCCTTCCAACTCTGATTATTCTGTGATTCTATGAAATTACAGTGATTTTATTTTCCAATTTATTTCAGGATGTGCTTCATTGACAGAATTATCAGGGCAGGATCATAGTTTCTCACTTGATACCCTGCTTGAACAAAAGTGCCAGAGCAAGCCTTTGATGGTATAAAGTAATTTCCACAGAACTATATTGACTCACAACAGCTGAGGTGTGGTCCTTGTATCTTGCTGTCAGCAGGTCCCAACACTTCAACAGCTCTTCTGGTAATCTAAAAAGTTAAAGATTCCTCCTGATACAGAACTGACATTTAGATACCCTTTGCAACTTCATGGAGCAAGGCTTGATCCATCTAGGTGGGAGTGGAGGGGAGCTGTATGGGTGAGATTATATGGCTTAATTCACATTTTATTGACTTCCTTGGATTCATAATCTGTCAGACTGAAAACAAGGAGGCTGGTGGTTACCCCACAAATCCTAAAATTTCAATGAAACTTTTAGGACAGATTCACAAAAAGGATCATTCTGAAAAATTGTCCAGCTCTGAATTTCTTTTCCCATGTCATGTCCAGATACATATGTGAAGGAAGAGATTTTTTATTTTAATTTTTACCTAGTTCAAACCAAATTCATTCTTGACATTGTTACTCCCAGGGTTTCATTAAGGCCCTCCTGGGAAGGGTGAGAACAATTTTGTTCAGCTGTGAGATGGATAGAATGGCTGAAATCTATTTTTTCTTTGTACAACTGAGGAGCAAGGAATTTTATAGATGTTACTCAGAATTGCAGTAAAATGTCTTGCATCACATGCAATATTTACTAACAGCAAAATGACTGACTTGTGAGAATAAAAATTATTCAAAGCAGTACTGAAAACATAAAACTTGAAACAAACTTCAAAGCTTTTTCAAATTCTCAACAATATGCTTAACTGAAAAACAAACAAACTAATTTAAATGAAGACACACACCGACCCCGAACATGAGCCTTGAACTTCAGTTATGGTTTCTTTTGGTGGGGTTTGTGTGTGTGTGTGTGTTTTGGTTTGTTTTTATTACAGATGAAAAAATGATTGTGTTATTTCTATAAGCAGAAAACCTAAGAATCTTTCAATATCTCTCAGGAAAATAAATTTTAAAAACCCTATAAAAATGTTTTGTTAGACTTTCTTCTTCACTTTTTCATAAAACTTTTAGGTAAGTGCAAAGTAGTTTAGATGGTTAGTCAAATGGAATTAAATTTTAGATTATATGTTTTGGCTACCACAAATTAGGACAGAGTTTTCTTTTAAAAGACTTTAGGAAAAGTTTTAACATTAGTTACATTACTCAAGAGAAATGGCTAATGAACTTATTTTCGTTTTGACATCAATACTGCTAACAGTAAATTTGCAATAAATAAGTTAATCACAGAATCATAGAATAGTTTAGGTTAGACAGGATCTTGAAGTTCACCTATTTCCAAAGCCTCTGCCATGGGTAGGGACACCTGCCACTACACCAGATTGCTCAAAGCCCCGTCCAACATGGCCTTGAACACTTTGAGGAATTGAGCATCCACAGCCTCTCTGGGCAGCCTCTCACTCCACTCACATAGTAAAGAATTTCTTCCTAATATCCAAACTAAATCTTCCTTATTCCAGTTTAAGTATGGTAATGTGAATACAGTGTTAAATATAATGTTGTGGATATCTGAAAAAAATGAAAAAAGGAGCCTATATAACTCAAGGGTTTTATATAGGTTTGGTTTCCTTTACAGACAGACAGACAGACACACGCATATGTGCACATGCAAACACACACCCCATGGCTCTGGGTGGTTCAAATGTTATCCACAGCAATATTGCAAACCTGGCTGTTATATGTATGTTATACGTATAAATGTTCATTTTCTACATTTGCATTACAGTTACACATGCATATATGCATTTGCAATACATATGTCCTGATACTCCTTTTTTCTTAAAAATTTCAATACATATCTTACTGGGAAGTAAAAACATATATTCATATGAAAAGTAACCAAAAAACCTAGTTTGAAAAATAGACCTCTTTTATATTTTCCTTTTGGATCATTTATTTGAAATATCTGAAAAACTGAACAACAGGGAATACAGAAAATGAAGATACTTACTGCATGGAAATTTTGCCATTTTTGAACTCTATGGAAAGTGTATGGTCTCTTCAGGCAATATTGGATAAAAAGTTCCCATATCATTTTTGGCTAATGTAAAATATATTTTTTAAAAACATTAAAATGGGTTAACAAAGATTTTGCTTTTGCCATTTGATACTTTTCAGTTGGCCCACAGAGTACTCTCAACATCTTCATTTGCCTATTCACAGACATACACTAGGGGCACTATGCTTTATATTTTATGGATACGTTACCAAAGCTGGTATTTTACTTTCCTTTACTTTTGTGCTAAAATGAGTAATACTTAAAAGAAACTCATTCTAAACTGCAGGTGCTATATAAGAATTTTGAATAAAAAAAATGAATGGCTTTATAGCTGTAAGGAAGATAGTGATCATAGGGTGTGACATGAAAGGCATCTGTCGTAGAAATGCTGAAACAAGATGTTTTAAGAAGTTCAGCATGTGTCTCTGTGTACGTGTGGGAGGAGAGGACACTGTGTGTGACAGCAAGCACGTAGATAATTAATGGATGATGATAATACAGGAGGGAAAAAACCCACAAATTGTTACTTAATACCCTCAGGCTTACATAGAATTCCAATAGATGCAGATTGCATGGGGTAAACAGAAGAAAGATTAGTGTGCATGAAGGAATAATTGCAACTACATTCATGTGAGCATATTGCTTTTAATTATTCATTGACAGAAAACCTGTAGATAAAACACCAGCTAATCTTTAATCTGACAAACCCTCAGGCCTGTAAGACCTATTGAGGATGTAAAAAGATTAATAAAGCAGTAGACAGGATCAAGAAGGATGTGTAAATTGTCCTCAGTGTTCATTAGCAGTATAAATTGTGTAGAGACTAATAAATTAGACTAAATCACTCACTTTTATTTAAAATTGGTACTGCTGCAGATTTTAGAGTGATGCAGAATAGTAATATCAGACATTCCAAACTACAAAGAGGCTTCCACAAAAATTCCTCTCCCCCTGTTATCTTCTGCAGTTATCTTTATGTTGAAGAAATGGGACAGATCCTTAATCTGAAATCATTCTTAAGAGATATCCTACATCACAAATCTTCTAATTTTTACTAAAAGTTACAATCTCAGTGACTGACATCATCATAAAATGGACTTTGTCAAATGAGCATCCAGATCTCATAAGGAATAATAATGAAGTAAATGAACACGCAAGTATGAAAGGGAAGGAATACAAACAAGAAAGAACAATAAATCTGAATTTTTCTGAATAATGTTTTATATTTGGTTGGCAAATATTGTCTTGCATTTTGCTTCCCATTCAGATATTACTCGCAGTTCATGTGATAAAGGAGTTCCAAGTTATTCCAACTCAATATTCCATTCAATTTGAAGCTGAAGCATGGACATATCTATAGCTCTGTATGTTACAAGTAGGATGTTTACTAGACATGAAAATATTCATTGAGAAAATTGAAACAAAATGTGGCCTATTTTAATCAAGTGGTGGACAAGATACATCCTGATCTGAAGTCCCCAGTTGCTGCATGATTCCCCAACTACTTCCACTTTAGTCTGATCAGTCTAAAATTTAAACAAAATCCTGTGGTTTTGCAAAGTGTCATAGAGAAGTATTAGCTCCAATGGCCAATATATCTCCCACCAAACCATGGCCAGCCCAGTTTAACAGACTTACTGGCTGTTAGTGCTTCCAGAAGAACACAAAACAATAGGAATGAGGATCTGGCTAGATGTCTAATTCTGCAGAGACCAGGATAAATCTCTTCAACTCCTTTCAAGTTTTCTGAGGCTGGCAATCATTCGCATATGAATAATAGAACCAATACCATCTTAGGCTTCAAAAACTCCTTTGACTTTTTTGTCATGCAGCACTTCAGGTGTTTTTCGTATATTCACTGGAGCCAGCAAAATATATGACTGACATGACTTGTATTTGTCACTCTGCAGAGTATAGATTAGCAAAACAGATGTGCAGAGCCTGGGACAAATCTGGCTGTGCTGAATTTTACCATGAGCAGAAAGAAATCTGCATCTTGTTCAAAAACTCCTTTGACTTTTTTGTCATGCAGCACTTCAGGTGTTTTTCGTATATTCACTGGAGCCAGCAAAATATATGACTGACATGACTTGTATTTGTCACTCTGCAGAGTATAGATTAGCAAAACAGATGTGCAGAGCCTGGGACAAATCTGGCTGTGCTGAATTTTACCATGAGCAGAAAGAAATCTGCATCTTGTCTTGAAATCAAGCATGACCCTACAAAGTCTTAATACAGATCAAACAAATTTAGAAATGATTTTTCATGGTTACGCATACAAAATACAGAATGGACAGAAATGCAGGAAGAAAGACAAAACCCCAAACTTTACAATGACCCATATATAGTGTCAACATTTGTATTACTCAAATTTGTATTTGGGTTGTAGCAAAGAAGTATATTAAAGTGGTTCTGTTTGTTTATATAAACAGTTCTATGGACCTTCCCCTGCTGAGTCAATGACACTGGAAATATTTAAATCTGCAATTTTTTTCAGTTTGGAAAAGTGCCTAACTTCTCAGTTAAGTGATAAAGCTAGAAAGGAAAAGGTAGAGAAGGTGTGAAAGGGCACAAATGCTACACTTTTCTCTGACACTGTTTGTTAGCATTGCAATATTCCTGTTGTCTCCTGTGCATTTGTGACAGATTGCTGCTCTAGGTGTGGAAGATAAAGAACATGCATCCTGGCACATTTTTCCTGTGATGTAGATACCCAAGTATCCAGTGCAGGAGGAGAAGAAAATAGCTGGGCAAACCCAGCAGTCATTTTTTCAAATCTGGGAAATTTTATTGGAAGAAAAATATGTTAGTTTCTGAACCTAAATTAGTATGAAAGCCAGTGTAAGGCAAGAAAAAAAATTTTAATTGTCTTTTAAAGGTTATTAGAGTACTGAAGATTTGGTATGTCTTGAGCAGGTGTAACTCTTAATGTCTGTCAACTTAGTGATCATTCTAATAGGGAATTTGACTAGTTTTGTGGAACAACAGAATGATTAAAGGTCTGACCACATATACAACATCTTATTAGATGTGTCTTTTCTCTTTTGCTTACTCTACTCAATAAAAGATGAAGAAGAATACGATTCATTCTCACAGAAAGGAAAAACTGTACATTAGTGTGCAGGGTATGTCATGTGTTTTGTTGTGGTAGTGAGCTAAGTGTTTACAAGCATAGAGAACACAACCCAGAGGATTAGATTTGATCTGAACTTTGGCCTGGACTTATTGACATTTCTCATGTTGACAGTTCTGTTCACATTGCTAGGCCATATAATTGTCAAAAATTACCTCTATGTAACTACCTCTATGTTGCTTAATGTTAACTGAGTTGTCGAGAGACATGAGCCTTCAGATGTGGAATTTCATTTATTTAAATCTCTGGCATGTTCATTTTTTCTTTGTATTGGTATAAGCAAATTTATTTTTTTGCCTACTTTCTTGGTTCTTATAATATGTACATGAAATGTTGTCTTGATTTGAAAAAGTATTTACTGACTATTTTATTGCAGTTCTCATTGTAATTCTCAAGATATATCCCCAGGACTTTTCATACTCCCCACTGTGAAAGCATGTTTTTTTGAGTACTGGCATTAAGCAGAAAAACTGAGGGACAGTTTATGCTACTTCAGATCACATCTGAAAATATATTAGAATCTTGAAAAATACTGTGACATTACAGCTCTGCTGGAAATCATGAATGTAAATTGCTGTATATCTAAAAAAAACCCCAATATATTATTTAGTGTATTTTCAAATAGCTTACTTCAAAGCAGAGAACATTAATAAACATCAAGGAATTAAAAGTGGTGGTGGTGGGAGAATACAGAAAAGCCTTATGCCTTCAGCTGAAATACAATTTTATTTCTCCTCAGCTAACTAGTCTGCCAATGAAATGTCAGGGCATTGTTGCCTCCCTATCAGTAGCAAATGTGCAAAGCTTGATTGAATTATGACAAGCAAGTGCAGGGAGCATAGTCCTAAAATAAAAAATATGAACAACAGGAAGACCCTTTTCTTAAGTCTAGGTTTGCCCAGTAGTTCAGTGGAGGTAAACTGTTGCAACCCATGTTCCTCATATTGCACCAAAAAAAAAAAAAAGTAATTAAAGACTTTCCTTTTGGTCCTAATTTAGCAATGCAAACCATACTCTAGCTTGAGCAAGAATCTATTTTGAAATTTGGTGGGAAATTTATTGCTGGTCTTTAAAGCTTATCTTTGTAAACGAAATATATCAGGCATCAATGTACAAGTGTTAGTCAGGCAGGCAGTTTCTCTGCTATCTGTTTATATATGATTATTTTGTCCTCCTCTGCAGCATCCCATCTCTTCATAGCTCTTCACCTCATAATTTCTACATCCTGATGTCCAATATTTCACTTCCTTCAGTGGCTTCACAACCAAATCCCTGACCCTTCACATCTTTGTCTTCTCCTTTCTGATGCGACGGCTTTATAAGCCGTCTCCCATCACAAATGTCAGTTTTAAATTGATCTTTTTCAATCAGCTTTTCAAACAGGTCAGCATGTGGCACTCACAACCTCTGTTAGCATGACCTTCTACCCCATCAAACTCCAGCTTCATCTCTTCCTCAAGGTTTTAAGTGCTCTCATAGGGTTGTTTATTATTTTCAGAAGAAATATGAAACTATAGCAGGACCCAGCAGAGACAGAAAATCAACGAAAAGCTGTTCCAGAAGGGGGCTGGAAAGAGTTGTGCAATGTGATTCTGCCCTAAGAAAAAACTTTTTTCTTATAAATGTGAGATATCAAAAGCCAGCCCTATATTTTTGCTCTTCCTTTTCAGCCACCTCCTTATTGTCGGATTTTATAAATTGCTTTCTTATAGTTCTCAGTTTTTGATTAGTCTTTTTGAACTCTGTTACCAGACTGCTGCTCTGTAATTACCATTGACATAAGTGCAGCTATTCCGGCCAAAGCCATGGTGTGAACTTGCACCCCTCTTCAAGTGAGGTAGTGGGCACTGTCTGCACCAACCCTCTCCAGCAGTTCACATTTTCCTGAGGAAGAACTTTGGTGGGTGCTGGCAGTGCACCATCTGTGACTGCTGTGGTAAGTAAAAGGATGCTGTTCATCATTGCAACAAGTTCATTCTCTCTGCCAGTAGCATCACCTGACTTGGAAAAGGAAGTCGTGGGGTTGTCAGGAGCAGAGGCATTGCAGTTATCCAGATCTAGCAGAACTGCTAAGTGTATTACATTGGCTAGAGATTTTGTAAAATCTGCTTCATAAAAAACCACAATGATGTGACTCTGACAGCCTGCATCCTGTAGCTGTTCTCAGATCCCATCTTAAAGCCCATTGAGCCACAATGAAAAAGGAGATGGTTGTGCTATTTTTGCATGAAAAGCAAATGGGCAAATGTTCTAAGGGAAAATATATCCTACCCATGCCTGTGTTGAAAAGCTTGGTTATCTAGTGAGTAGTATTGCTCCCTTCAGTCTGCTCACTGCTCTGGTATTGCCTTGGCTGGGAGAGGGGTCACATTGTCCAAACACATTATCAAGGGAACGCTGGGTCTGTACAGCATTTGAGCCAAAATATGTTTCCCTGCAAAGAGGTCCGTATGCATCAGGTGACAGGAATAAATCCTTACATAATGTGCTTTTACAGATATACAAAGTCCTGCAACATTAATGAAAAAGCTGCAGTGACAGCAGTACTGTAAGAGAAGCTTTCTTGGTGCTAGCTACTGATGTTTTGGACAAAGGTCTTGAATGAAATGAAGCCATCTTGACTGTCTTTGCTATAGAGAAGTTCCAATTCTTGCAATACCTTGGAAAAAAGAAGTCTGCTTGGCAGACCTCTTCCCTGAATACATAAATGCCTCAGTGTCTGAATACTGATTTATTAGGAAAGACTTGGAGAATTGTTACTAAGTTTATTTAATATATGTTCTAATAATACGCTAATAAATTGGATGTGCATAGAGGTTTTGTATTTGTTCAGATCTTTTCACACTTCAGAAATACAAATTCCCCTTCAAACAGGAAACTCAACTCTTTGGGATTCTCTAGGTTAACAAAGATTTTTCTAAACAATAGTTGGGGCATGCAATAATGCGCAGATTAGTTTTCCCCTTCTTCCTATTTTCATAGTGTAAAACAGTGACAGAAGAAGTCTTCAATAATAAGAGGCTAAATATATTTTAGTCCAAAATACAGTTAGATAAATAAAGATAATTGTGTATTGGGCAGCTTTATAAAGAGTGCTCTAAACCACTGTTGGACTTAAAATGAGATGCCCCACTTTCTCTTTGGCTCTGATCTCCAAAACAATTCAATTTTCTTGATTTTTTAAAAATAATTTTTGCTGACACATTACCTGTCAATGTATTAGTTATGGCTAATTATTTTAACTGTTACAAAATTCCACTATATTAAAGCCATTATGATGAGGCTTTTGGAAGACTAAAGAGAAGGAAGCACTGTCTTGTCCCTTGTTTACAACAGCATTCTAAAGTTTGGTTTTTCTCCTCCTGAGCAGTGGGTATGTGAAGGCCACAATATTCTATAGGCCATTGGAACATTCTTTAAAAACAATTTTGCTGTCTTGATGAATTCACAAGAGACCAAAGAATCAATGTATATTTATATATCATAGATGTTTGAGGTATAGGTCAATGTTAACACAAATACTAAAGTATTTTGAGATATATTTTACATTTAAGCCTGATGGCTGGTCTTGATAAAAAATGTGTATGTAAAGAACATATGAAATAAAACTTACTTTACTACAAGATTGAAGTCTGTAGGAGGCAGCTTTACAAAATATAATATTATTTAAAATATTTTTATGTAAAAATCCTGTCAGTATTTTCTGTCAAAGTAAAACTAACTGCAAATCTGTCTGCCTAAATAACTAATGCAGATGGTAAATATTTTCTCTGAGCATAAAAATGGTCAAGCAATCCACAACTTCCTCTTCATTTGGGAAACCTGTACTTTTGATTCATAGAATAATGATCTCATAATCCATCAGGACTTTCCTGTATTGAGAAATGTAATGACAAACTCAATGCAGAAACCTGCTAAATGATCTGGGAGAAATTTCAAGCAGAGAAGTATCTGTGACTTGCTCTCAGACTACTGCCCCTTCAGAAATTTGCAGAGCAGCTCTGGGAGATCTGTTAGTTCTCAGAGCTGTGTCCCTTTGACCTCCCCTCCTAAATTCTGAGGTGCAGTCTGGCAGAGCTGTAGTCCAATATCTCTTTAAAGAATTCTTTTTCCAGTCTTCCTGGGAATAGAAATACTTATTATATTTCAGTGAATGAGAATACACAGAAACCTTCTGAAAAAGAAGGTAAGGTTTGCTCTCCTTGTAATCAAAGTCATTCCTATGGCAAAAATGGCAGTTAAAAAAAAAAAAGGAGTTCCTTTTCCACTCTCCTTTTCCTTCATGTAGACTTCAGGTGGGTATGGTTTTTGTTTTCTTTTTTTTGGTCAGTTATGCCTGTATTTTTGTTGGAGTGATCCATGCAACATACATACTGCTTAAAATGGAGAGAAATCTATAAAACAACCCCAAGAGCTTCACACCACTCTAAAGGACTATCTACAGCTTCCATGGTCTCTGCTGGTCTTTTTCGGCCCCAGTAGTCTGGCAGGTTTCAAGAGAATGTCAGTAAAGGGAAATCACTCCATGACCTGCATTTTAAATTCTCTTTGTTCCTAAATGTTCGGCAATGGCAGAATTTCTGAGTTAAGAGAAAACTTCCATGATCCACCAGGTGTTTCTCCCTAAACCTTCAATGGATCCAAACTCCTTCATGGGTATGGCTAGTGAATAATCTTTATCTATTCTCAAAATAAGGATTCTTAAGCCAAGTCATAGTGAAACAGTGCAGACAAAGGTCTCTTTTGCAATGCAGTCACAAAGGTGACACAACAGAGATCTTCTGCTGGCACACAGTTTTGTCAAATTTCAAACTCTTGGGAATTGGTTGAAACATTAGACAGAAGTAAAGAGCTACATAACAGCCTGCTAGAACTGTAATCCATTATTTGTCTTTGTAAATCCTGTGATATCAAAATGGAAATACCATGATAAAGCAAAATTCCCAGTTTCTATTGCAAGCTGGTGCAATTATAGAAAAAAGATACTCATTTAATTGGTATATGCAGCTTTCACATTGAGAATAAATCCAGATGGTTACACTATGCCTGAGAGAATTTAGTTTTTTAGACAAAGTTGATGTAATGAAATTATTCCATGAGTTGCAGGTGTGAATAGCTTTATACACAACTGCTCTGAAAAGCTAAGTATAGACAATTGTCCCTGTTATGAAGAAATCCAACATTCAATTTTATTTCTGCCTGGGATTCAGGAATATGTTTACTGAGTCATGTTGAAAATGATGATCACCTCCCAAAGATGACTTTAGATTGTGACACATGAGGTTTAAAAACTTTTGTAATTATTTGATATTTCCCAGAGTTTTTAAAAATGCATATAGGGAGAGAGATGGGTGAACAGAAAAGGGTTAAATCTAGAGATTCAGCAAAGAAAAAGTATCTTTTTAGTGTTTTTTTTCACTTATCTGTACTAAATGAATAAAACAGATCTAGCAATTATAAATATCTCTGTAGCAATTCCATCACAAAAATTGCATTGAAAATTGCACAAAAAATAGCTTTATAATTTCTATTTCATGCTTTAATGATTGAACCTAGGCTTTAAATTTCATGCAACAATTCTTCAGTGGACATGTGATTGTCCATAATAGACTTGCTGAAGAGGAAACAGCTAAGGATTATATGGCTTTGAAATTCTTCTCTAAGGTATTGTTATTACTCAACACAAGCATACCAAAAATATGAGCTATTAAATGCAGGAATAAATGCACATGCCTCAAAAAAATCACGTCCCCAAAATTTAAAAGCTTTTTTCCTAAACATCCATGAGGGTTTTTGGTTTGTCATTGCTTCAGCTCAACAAAACCACAGTAGTGGAGCAAGTAAGTTGCTCCTGTGGTTTTGAGATTGGCACTTTTTCTTATTGGTGCTCTGTGCTCTCACTCTGTCCCACCATCTTGTTGCCAAAATGATTGATCAGCATCCTACCCACTCCAGTCAACAAGTATATGTTGCAGTTTTCATATAATGTAAAATAATTGATAGCACAGCCCATAGAATGAATACTTATGCTTTTATCAGACATTCTAGATGGTATCTTTATGGTGAAAGTACCTTTATAACCTTTTCTTCTTGGGAAACATGAGACAGAAACCATTAAACAATTCCCTTTTGTCAAAAGGAAAAAAAAAATAGGTTGCTCTTGGTGGGGAAAGAGCAGGGGAATGCTGCAGTCAAAATTAAGCTGCACATTATATTAATATTCCATTACAAAGGTATCTGCTTCTTCTAATTTAGTTTGCGGTTTGCTAGAAAGCAATCTGAGTCAAGGGATCTTCAGAAAATTTGCAGTCTGAACTCTGCCTGATGGAGGTACAGTGTATGAAGGAAGATGTCTGGGTAAGATAAGAGCTGGCAATAAAGTCTGTCCTCTGTTAATTGTGATAATCATAAAGGAAACTCCCACTCAGTCTTCTGTCCAGCCAGTTTCCCAGGACCTTTTTGCTGTATGTCTGTATTCACTGCTAGCAATTCCAATATACTCTACTTTTACCTTCTCAAAATCCCTGTTCATTAAGGATTGTTACACATATGAATTCCCCTATACCAGAAAATAGCACAATGTTTTTGTTATGTCCCCTCTTTTTCTTAAAATACATTTAAGTCTATTCCTGTGTATACCTGGAGTTTGAGGAAAGGATTATCAGGGGCCCATGAAACTAGCCACAATTTATGCATATGAAGGAAGGAGGCTGTAGATGTGGGATCAGAGAATAACACTGCAGAGAGGCTAACTGCTCTGTAGTGCTGCCACACACCTGGTCTGGCCACTAGCATGGCAGGGGTGGGTAATGGATAGGACTGAGTCCATCCTGTCACAGGAGGCCTCCGTGTTTTTCTCTTTATAGATAACATAGCTAGGAAATCAACTGAGCAGCTCTGAGTTAAACCTGCACACAAAATGGGGCTTTCCTCTCATTTCTGGATCCTTTTCTGACAAAAACTGAAATGACACAGCAGCATTATGACTCATTTTAATTTGCATAACACACAGTCTCCCAGGCACAGGTCAGAGGTCAGTCCCCAATGATGTTTTGGAAATGACCTTTACAGGCTCAACAATACACTAACTATGTGGAAGAACAAGTATTGCGTCTTCCCACATGGTGGTACGGAGACACAGATGGCTGTTTCCTTGCAGGATTAAACTCACTTATGTGATTACACAAAGAGGCAGGAGAAGCCAGACATCTCAAGAGAAAGTTTAGAACAAATGAGGATTTAAAAACTATCAGGTAGTTCATGAAAATGGGGCCTTCAGGCCCCAATTT
This sequence comes from Acanthisitta chloris, assembly GCF_000695815.1. Classification (NCBI taxonomy): domain Eukaryota; kingdom Metazoa; phylum Chordata; class Aves; order Passeriformes; family Acanthisittidae; genus Acanthisitta; species Acanthisitta chloris. The sequence goes on from NW_008660826.1 coordinate 46,224, forward strand.
GATGTTGTTGGAAATCTAAATAATCCACATATATTTTTCTCAAAAATGCCCATTTGAGTAATATTGAGAGGTTTTATTTTATATAGTATTACTGTATACCTTCAGACTTGGAAACATTAAATTTCAATCAAAAAAGTTTATTTGATATTCACTGTTAATAATAATGCAAGACTTCAAAATTTGCAAGGAAAACAAATTAAATAAGACACCTGTGGACACTGGCTGAGCTTTTGATTTTAATAAAGACAGTCTGGTTTCTGTGAATCTTGAGCAGTAAGCACATTTCAAACCTAAGTGATGCAATATTGTTTGTGGTTTTACTGCTGATATTATTGCAGGATTTTATTTTGAGAATGCCGTGTGTATGAGAGACTTTGGGTTTTTTGGTCAGATATGGTTTACACAGGCTTATCCTAAATATAAACTACAGGCCTGTCAGCCTGACCTCAGTGTCTGGCAAAGTTATGGATCAGATCATCCTAAGTGCCATGACACAGCACCTACAGGATGGATAAGGGATCAGACCCAGCCAGCATGGGTTTAGGAAGGGCAGGTCCTGTCTGACCAACCTGATCTCCTTTTATGATCAGGTGACCCACCTGATGGATGAGGGGAAGGCTGTGGATGTAGTCTACCTGGACTTCAGCAAAGCCTTTGACACCGTCTCCCATAGCATAGTCCTGAAAAAGCTGCAGCCCACGGCCTGGACAGGGGCACTCTCTGCTGGGTTAAGAACTGGCTGGATGGCCCAGAGAGTGGTGGTGAACAGTGCTGCATCCAGTTGGCGAATGGTCACTAATGCTGTTGCCCAGGGGTCGGTGCTGGGCCCAGTTCTCTTTGATATCTTTGTTGATGATTTGGATGAGGGGATTGAGTGCACCATCAGCAAATTTGCAGATGACACAGAGTTGGAGGGGGTGTTGGTCTGCTGGAAGGCAGG
>NW_008660827.1:0-20191 GCF_000695815.1 Acanthisitta chloris
CGCACCCTGCCCCGAGCTCTGCCCCGCAGGCTCTCCCCGGGCTGCCGTGCTCTCCCCCGCGCTGTAAAAGCCCATCCCGCAACGCTGACCCCCCGCAGTCCTGGAGAGCGAGCGCTGCCAGCCACGCTGCTGCAGGGATAGCTTTAACAGCAGCTGCTCTCACCTACGAGGTTTGGTTCATATGGGGCATCTAATCAGCAAATGAGCCTCGTTAATTGAAAAGCTACATGAAGCTGAACTGCTGAATCTCACCAAAGAGGATCACAGGCAAAGAACAGAAGAGACGGAACGAATAAACCCTTCCCGTTTCTCAAACTGCTGAGAATTACTCAAGAAAACCTTCCAAGCCACAGAATGGTTTGTGTTACACACCGGGGAAGAGCTCAAGTTTAAAGCAGGAATTTGTTCTTCTAATGCCCTGTTCTTGGCTGGCATGGAACGAGCACAGTGCTACTGCTGAGCTGAGCCGGTTTGTGTCTAGGAATTAAAGCAGCCAGACTTGGTGGTGAGCAAGTCCTCCTGGCTGAAGACTGCAGGATTTCACTTCCCTGTCCCCAGTGCTGACAGATTTTGCAGGTGAAATGAAATCAGTTCCAGCTTTCCCTCCCTGCCACTTGCCATCCACTTTCCTGCCCTTTTGATGCTGAACATCTGCCTCTCCCATTCCAACCTGCATCCTCCTTTAGGACTCCTATTGTTTTATCCTGTTTCCTCTCTAGAGTTGGCTCCATGTTCACTCCAAAGAGGTGACTGAAGGAGATGCTGGAAAAGGTGCAGTGTCTGGCCCATAAGGATCTTTACCCAAGAATGTCCAAAAATATCCCTATTTTATATAGGAACTGACTGATATTTTATAGAGAGAGGAAAAGGGATGTGCCCTTAACTTGAGCAGGAAAGGATTCCCAACATGCTCTTCACAAGAGGCACTGGCTGCCCTGAAGCCATTTATTCACTCCTGTTAAGCTATCACAACTGGTTACATGGATAATTTTATAGATTACTTATTCTGGATTAGTTTCAAATGGTTCCTGTGGGTCTCATTTAAATTAAAATATTTGACTGGTGCATCTGTATCAGGTGAAATTATGCTCAGCCAGTGCTACTTTTCATGTTGGTATCTCTCTCCCTATCTGCTAACTCATAACCACCAGGCTGAAACATTTAATGCTTCATCAGATGCAGAAACCATAGTGATAAACCAGCGTGGGAGATGCAGGAGAAACACTTGAGGTGAGGTTATAAAGGCAGTGAGAGATAGCTGAGCCCTAATTATGAAACCCATCATGAAATGACATCTCACTCAGCAGTTGAAGTGCCATTTCCTGTATTTTGTTCACTTGTGCTTCCTAGGGAATAAGATTTTGTCTGTACAAAGTCTGTTTTGCAATGGCTTTGAGCACACAAGACCCTCACAGTCAGGTTTCCACTGGGTACCACAATACACTCCTCCTGTGCACGTGCCTAAGGGGATATGTCATCAGCTCTAGAACACTACCTTAGGACATAAAAGGGCAGGTTTGGGAAGCAGGATGGGTTAATAATTTCAACAGCTCTAGATCACTACCTTAGGACATGACATAAAAGGGCAGGTTTGGGAAGCAGGAATAAGCAGCCTGGTAATAATGAGAGGACTCGGGTGGCTTCTGGTCCCCTTTCCTGGCCAGGGTCCCTTTCTGATCCGAGCCACACGCGCCCATGGCACAGCTGATGGCTTTAGCCCCCAGCTAGTGTGTCTCTGCTGCCAGCAGAGCTCCTGTGTCACATGGCATCCACTGAAGGCTTGGCCTTGGCTGCCACCTCTCCTCTCCCTCCTGGAAAGCTGCACGGAATGCTGTGCATTCCCACACCAGCTATGTGCACTGTATGTCACCTGTTCGGGGTCATTCCATTAGGAGCCAGATGGACCCACAGTAATTTGCTTTGTGAAATGATTCCAGATGGTTTTATTGAGATTTTGAAGTGCACTTTGCATCATGGGCAGGAACTCTATGAGATACTGAGAGGTAAACGTGTGCACAGAGGTTAGCAGGCAAACAAAGTCTGTTTTGGAGATGTGCTCATAAAAGCTCATCAATATTTGTCCTTCTGTGATAAAAACAACAACAATATGAACACCTGTAGCACAAACCTGAGGCTCCTCATAACGTCACAGTATTTACTGAAGCATTATGTACTTATGATAGCATAGGGACTCGCCCTGAGCAGATGACAGCTAATCCAAGTGGGAATTCACTGTGAGGGATCATAATGAGCACATAGTGCTGACAAAACGAAACCTTCCACACAACTTCCAGCTATGCCACCCTGGAGCAGCGACCACAGCTTCCCTTCTGGACTGAACAGACATGGATCAGAATGTCCATGCCAGGGAGCTGAGGTGCTGCAGGTAGCTCTGGCTGATGGCAGCCACATCCAGGAGTGTCCACAGCTCACCTTGTGTCAGTGTCCTAGCTAGGATGTCTCACAGCTAAACCCATCCTGCTCACACCTAAAGCCATGTCCATGTCTTGCCAGGTGATACCTGGTCTTTCCACCAAGGCCAGCTTAGAAAATTGCAGCTTGGCCTCTGTGCAATTCTCTCCTGATCCTGCTTGAACAGAAAAGTGTTTTGGATTTCTCCACCAGGTTATTCTTGTGACACCAGCATCAACTGCTCCTGCTGGCTCTGGCACTGGGGAGCACTGCTGTCATTTTCCTCAGAAGGGGAATGGTGAGCACATTTTGGGGAGGCTGGATGTGCCCTGCATCACAGAATCAAACAATCAATCAGGTTGGAAAGATCTCTGAGATCATCAAGTCCAACCTATGACCTAACACCACCTTGTCAACCACACCATGGCACCGAGTCCCACATCCAGTCTCTCCGGCTCGGTGGCGCCTGGGTGCAGGTACTGCCACCCTCAGAGAGCAGAGTGCTCCCAGGGCACTGGATAAACAAGGAAACTCCCCTCCTCCTGGGTAAATAAAGCTGTGAGATAGGAGAGCACTGCGTGCCCACGTGCCCTGTGATAACACTGGGAGAGCAGCATGGCACTGGAAGAGCACAGAGCCCTGGATCCCTGTGCTCCCACTCATCCCGTGCTCGCTGAGGTGGAAAAGAGATCTCATCTGAAGGATGAAGGGGCAATGCCAAACACCCCCAGAGGAACATGTCCCATGACTGTAATCCCTGCCCTGCAGACGCCAAGCTGCAGTGCATCCAGACCCACCATGCCCCCCCAGGCAGCTGGTGTGAAACGTGAGACCCACGGGTGCTGGTGGAGGAAGGGAAGGCATGGGATGGGCAGAGGAAATGGGTTTGAAGAAGGATGATTTCCTTCGAGGAGTGACTGCAGTGCTGACCTACCCAGAGCCCACCAAGAGGGTGAGCAGGGAGGGGCTGGGGCCAGGGCCAGCAGAGCTCCTGGGGAGGCTCAGGTTTTCCAGTTGCCTTTTGGTTTTGCAAACCTGAAGCATGAGATGTGCAGAGCCAGGACTGTTGGAATCCAAGCCTGCAGAGCCAGGGGAAGTGTAGAGAAACTCCCCATCTTGGCTCATCTCCAATTCAAATTGACTCCTGGAAGGTGAGGAGGTGTTGAGATAAATATCAGAGACCTCTCTCTAATGGGTCAGGGCCATTTTTTGCAGTGAGCAAAAGAGATTTTTCTTGGCTCTCTCTTATGCTGCATGTCTCAGGCTGAACTTAAGGTAGCCATGACAAAAATTAAGAAGTGAGGAAGTCCAAACAGCAGCAATGGACAAAATCCACTATTAAATTTTGTCATGGAGACTCCTCCCAAATAAATGCAATGAAGTCAGTCTGAATACAAGAGGTTTGTAAGGAAGTTCACTGTTATGTCAAGGGGAAAAGGAATCACATATTCACATGTGCCAACTCAGGAAAGTTAATTCCTGTTTTTATGGAACTATTCTGTCCTCTGCACTGAAACTTTCTAGATGATGTCTCTAAGTTCTGCCCTGGTTTTTGTCCCAGTCACTGTGGGCACCACTCTGTGAGTGAAGATATCCCTAAGCTAGAAATAAATGATGCTCAAAGCATAAAGAGGAAATAGAGCAAAGCTTCTTAAACATCTCAAGGAGAGGAAAAGGGCAGAAAATAGACATGCATCAAGTTTTCCTCCCGCATCCTGGAGAGGTGAAAGGAAGGCAGAGAGAATGGCAGTGCTGTGAACATCCCCCTCCTTCCTTCTGAGCTGCTGACAAGAAGATTTAGGGAAAAGAAGAGGGGGAAAAGGACATTTGTAGAGCAAATAAAAAAAGGGAGAAGGCTTTGAAGACCTAATTAACAGACTCTGTCCCAAGTCACTTCAGTTCAGCTGCATCACAAAAGTCTGACAGAGATCCATGGGCCCACAACAACCTGCCCAAGGCACTGCAAACAACACCCAGCACTCCACAAACCCACCCCCCTCCAAATGCAGGGGCTGGGAAGGGGAGGAGGCCACAGCTGAGCGCCTGTTCTCCTGCTCACTAATAAATTTAGTTTGCAGAACCTTTTGTGGGTCCTTTTTAAGGTTGTTTGTTGATTAAAGCGGCCAACAACAAACTTAGCCTTAATTTATGCTTCTTTTAACATTTCAAGCTTGGGGGGTGCTTTGTATAGGAGTTAATGAGGCAGAATAGGTTCTTTATGGGGAAGATATTTTCTCACCAAATTAAAACCTGTATTGAAAATAAAATAATGAGATGGAGGTGGCTTTTCTTTCAGGAGTAAATAAATCTTGGTGTAGGAAACTTCTCACGCACTTGGAACTGTCCTTATCGGAGAGATCTGAGAACAGCAGGTTCACAAGATGTTCTCACTCTCTTTTTTTTTTTGGGTGTATTTATTTTGCCTTCCTCCTTTCACCAAAGCAGCAATAAAGCATTATTTGCTCCAAATGTGCAAACAGTGTGTGAGAGCAGAGAGACACTGGGCTCAGCAAAAGAGAAAACATCTTGTTCTCCTTTGCTGCAGCAGAGCTATAAGAGCTCACAGCAGGGACTTAGCCACACCAAAACCCAGGCAGGGCAGAGAAATGGGACACTGGGGCCACTCAGGCACCTGTGCAAGTCCTAAAGGAGCTCCTAGCACAACCCCAGGCCAGACTGAGTGTCCTCTACATTGAAGCTTCTTTGCTGCCTCAAATCTGCTGCATTTTGGCAATGTGGTGCAGCAGCACAATAAAGCACCTGAGTGGGCAGCACTGGAAGGTGCTGTGTGACACCAGTAATCAGCACCGGATGTCACTAATTGGGGACAAACAGGCAGAACGAGGTCCCTAAGTGACAGCAGAGCATCAGCCCTGGTTCCTCTCGGAAATGGGGAAGAAAGCCTTCCTTTCATGGCAGCTCCAAGCACCCTCGAGGTGATAACCCTGTTTGTCTTCGCCGGAAGGACTGACTAGACGCTGCCCTGGCAGGTGTGGAACTGGTTGGTGCAGTCTGAGCCCTGTGTGGTGCTGGGCATGCAACTGCTCTTGGGGGGGATTCTGGTTCTCCATGAAAGGTCAATATTTTCTCAGGAAACAAGCTCACCTTTTGCCTTATTCCTTACCAAAAGGATGTTTGGGGGTTTGTGCTGAACTATCCCTACTTTATGGGTAGGAACGGGGCTAAGCCTGCTGGGGAGGGCAAATACACCATTTCCCCTTCCATCTTTGGAAATATCTAGATGAGACACCTGTTAGGAGTCTATAGTTTTTCCCAGGAATGCTGTCCTTTTCCTGCTGCTGCTGGCAGGCTGCCCCAGGACACCTGCAGCCTGTGGAAAACCATGGCAGTGCCACTCGGTGCCTTATGCACCGGAGCAACAGCTCACCTCAAATTACAAAGCAGTGGTGAGACTCAGCACCCTCACAGGAGGGTATGAATGGGGCTGTTTTCATATTACTCATGCAGATGTCTGTTAGCACAACAATGTTATCCGTTGTTATCCGCAAACAGCAGGATTTTATCCGCCGGTTTTCCCCTCTGATCCTGGAAAACGTATACACAGTATAGTCAAAGGAACCTGAGCCAGCAGCCAGCCACTCCCTGGGAAACCACACGCTGCTGGAATGAGAAAAGGAGCTCAACAGGCACCACAGAGTCAACACCCAGGGCAGTTCCAGCCCCTGGTAACTCAGGAACATCAGCCCCTGCAAACCCAAGTGCTGTGTGGAGCTCACCTGCAAAGCAGCTGTGGAGAGAGAGAGAAAGTGAGAGAAATTATGTGCTTTTCTCTCCTTTTGGTCCATGAAAGCACTGCAACAGTGCCCTGGCATTAGCTGGAGACACACATAGATGGAAGGACTTCAGAGGGAGGTGGGAAAGCAAGGAAAGCATTAACAAATCCCTGCAGAGAAGTCCCCAGAGTCAAGCATGAGGAGTCTCTCCAAAGGGAACAGACCAGCTGGACTGAGCTGTGTGAGGGGGCAGTGTATCTGGTAGAAAGATTTGCAAGCTGACCCTATCCAAAGGCATTCCAAGAGACATGCAGGTAAAGAAGACAGACTCTGAGAGCTAAAATCACATGAGCTGGATCATACTGTTTCCAGCATATTGGAGTTTGGAGGGATTGGAGGCAAAGCTTCATCATGAGCTTCTCCCCTGCTCACTGTGCACTCAAAGGGCACTCTGAAATTCTCCAGTACACTGAGCAAAGCTTTCCTGGGCTCTCCCACTGGAAACGCTCATCTAAACAAAGGGAAGATCCCTCTTAGGTGCTGTGGACATGGTGCCTGATCCAAAGCTGCTGAATGGAATGGAAAACCTGCTGAGCACCTCTAGTTCCCCTCAGTTAGGATTGCTCTGCAGAGCACTTACAATTTCCTTTCTTACACAAAGCAGAGACACAAAGCAGACTCCAGATCAGATAGCATCACTCAGCACAACTTCCTTTGTCCTCTGTCCCTGGTGGGGCTGGAAGGGAAAACCCTGTGCTGCCCTTCTGGCTGTCCCAGCCAGAAGGGAGAGGCTGCGCAAGGTCCAGCTGTCCCAGCCAGAAGGGAGAGGCTGCACCTTGCTGTAGGAACCACCTGCAGTAGCTGCACTGTGCTGTGGGGCCACAAAACAGGCCCATGGGCTCGAGTTCAGTCCTCCTCCTCACAGGGACTCCCTGCCACACACAGGGTGTTGGACCTTGGAATGGGATTGTGACTACAGCTGGTCAAAAATTTACTGCAGGCACTGGTCCTGTTCAATGAAATACATGCAGGAAACATCTACTGATTCACTGACGAGGTTAAACATAACTTGAGCTATTTTCAGGTTGTTTGGAACAAAATCAGAATCCTCCAGATCTCCCTCTCATATGAATAATTTGTTTTGCTTTGTTTTTGTTTGGTTTGTTTTGGGTTTTTTTGTCACTGAATCCTCTACGTATTTCAGACTTTGAGTCTTTCATTCACTATTTCTTTTACAACCCTCTCTATGCTGGTTCCTCCACCATAATCTCTCCCAACTTCCTCTCCTTTGGTCCTTCTAAACCCTCTCATCTACAAGCAAAGATGCAACTTCTATAATAAAACAGACTTTCACTGTTGGAATGGAAATGTAACATATTATGAATAAGATGAAGCAAATTTGCTACAACTTTTTCCTACCTGGGTTGGTCCTGCAGTGCTGAAAATTATTCAGATACCTCAGCACTTTATAATCTCTCACATATGTTCCAGTCCACCCTGAGTAAACACATGATGTGTGTGTGCAGTACCTTGGATTAGCTTCATGAGCCAAAGGATGTCACTGTTGCTCTACACGAACCAAAATGGGGAAGTGAAAAAAGATAATTAAACCAAAATAAACTCACAGGAGAGAGTTCTCCAAGCTGGTCTGTGCTGGTTAGGTTGGGCAATTTCTTCAGGGGCTGCCTAAGTGCTTCCCTAAGGTATCGTGTGGTAACTGCAGAGGCAAGGTCAGGCTCACAGCTGGGTGTGAAAAAGGAAGGCTATTACCAAGGCTAACAAGGATGCAGAATGGAAATCAGTCACATCCATGTGCAAACTGCTGCCCCGGAGGGAGGAAACAGAGAGAAACTGCCTCAAAATCAGGGCAGCTTTTGATTTGGATTTTGCATCTTGAAAGGTTTCAGTCCACGCTCCCTTGCGATATTTGTGTGGTTAGAAGAGCAAACTGCAGAACAAGAGATACAAGATCCCACTTCCCAGAACATCCAGCAGCTTGGGTGTCCACAGTTTTTACAGGTCCTGGTAATCTGGGCTGTGTCTGGGAGGTGGCACCAGGTCAGTCAAATCTGAAGATGTTTAGACACTTGGAAAATCTTCCCTCATGACTGAAAGCTTCTTGCCTTTGAGGCTTATCTAAAGTCAGACTTTTGCAAGCCTCACAGTTCCTCCCATTTCACCTCTCCCAAAGCTCAGCAGCAAGAAGCATTTGTTGCTGAGTCCACTAGGAAGGATCCTTGTGCAGCAGGATGCTCAGGGCTGGGAGAAACTAGGTCACCAGGAGGTTATTTCAGTGGTGGTCAGAGCTGCAGCTGCTGCATTTCTAGGTCAGTGGTCACTCCTACTTTAATGGGTTGATAAAGGTTTAAGAAACAAATGGAGTTTTTGCTTGTGTCCCCATGTGCCAGGCACAGCCTGATGCTTAATGAGGATGCTGTCTGTTGCAAGGAGGGGTAGATCACCCTGAAAGACTGACACAGCTCAGGGAAAACAGGAGGGAAAGGCAGAGTCACCAGAGCACAGAAAACACAGCCCATCCTTATCACATCCCCAAGAGCTGTTCTACTCTATAAGCATGTTGTGGCTGCTCTCATCTTCATCAGACCCACTGAGGGGTGTGCAACCTAACCTGGGAGCAGTGAGAGGCACTGACTGTGACCACCTAACCATCTGCAGTTAAATACAGCTTGCACAGCCCTGAGCTGGTGATGATGAGCTCCCCACAGCCTCGGGAGGGCTTGGCCTGACCACCAGGGTCACCACGAAGTTACCCAAACATGGAGATAAAAGGTTGGAATGGTGTGAGGGAGAGCACTTGGAAAGGTATCAGGAGTGTGCAGCTTCTGAGCCAGGTCTCACTCCTGGATGTGGGAGCTGTGGGCTCAGTTGCTCTGTACACATGGTCTCTGCCTCTGGAACAAGAGCTCAAGGCAACTGGAACTTGTTTCCTGAAAGGAAGAATGTTATCAATAGGGAAAGTGCCTGAGGCTTGCCTGGATTTAATATATTTGGTTCTAAAATACACTTGGGAACCCTCAAAGTCTAGGTAAGAAGAGTAACTCCATTTCTTTCACAAGCTGTTTCACAACAAGCCACAATGCAAACCAATAAAACCAGAAAGGGAAGCTCAAGCACAAATCATTTAGCAGTGGGAGCTGCACAGAACCACTGAACCACACCACTTCCAGCAGGAACTAGGTCTGGGACATTTCCATGATGCTGATGAAATAAACACAGGGCTGGTTCACACGCGATGACTCTGCTCTACCCTGGCATTAACTCCTCTGAGGGACATCCCACCAGTTCCTTCCTGGAGTCAGAGTTGCTCTTAGTGTCTGTGTAAAGACACACTTGAATTAACCTTTATCTTTTTAGCTTTCAAACCCTGCAGACTAGAAGTTTGGGTGCCTACACCCCCTTTTACAGTCGGATAAAGTTCTGCTTCTCCTTCAGGAAGCAAGTCACTCTCTGCAAGTCAACTGGTCTCAAAAACCTTCCCCATGCTTACATCCAGCAGTGCCAGGCTTTGTGCTGATGGATTTTCCCAGGTTGTGGTGCAATGGCACTGGAAGAATCTCCCATTTCCCACCTGGCATTCCAACCCCATAGCCTGACAGCTCTGGCAGAGGGAAAATCCCTCTGCTGCAGCCACCCAGGGAGCTGCTCCATGTCACGACACCAGTGCTGTGATACCTCACTCACCCTGTGCTGACATCAATTAAACTCTTGTTAACTTCCATCACTAAAACAAATTGTGGTTTGTTTACATTGGAAGACGCCAAGTAGAGGAATTTGCACTTAACACTTGGAGTAAATAGCAAAAGAGAAACACTTGAATCTCCAAGTGGTAGAGAATGACATAACCTAGAGGTGGGTAAAACACCTAAAATCTCAGGCAGCTAAATAAAAATGCATGTCTAAGCTGCAAGTCATGATCATTTCCTTGGGATTGCCATAGACTATTTCTGCAAAGTCAAGCCAGGGATATCTTAATTCCCAAACGTTCCCAAGAAAAGTAATCATTTGAGCTGTGGTGCCTTCAGGAATCACACAGCAATTCCAGACAACGTGGCAGCAGAGCTCTGATAGAGTGATCATTTAATAGCCGAGCAGCAGCCACTGCAAACAAGGCTGTGCCCTCAATCCTCTCTAAAGGAGAGAGTCCACCCTGCCAAATACCTAGGAGCAGTGTGCACTAAGTGTGGTGCCACTGGCAGGCACAGAGCCCTGGAAGAAATGCAAGGTGTCCTGTAATTTTATATGGTCAAGATTACATTCTGAGCTACGTTGTTGTTCTAAAACTAGGCTGCTCCACACCAGGCCCTAACTCTGCTGGGTGAAAATCCTCAGTGCCACCATGGCCATTCCTGTGTCTGTGCAAAGGCAAAGCAGTTTGTTTCCTAGAGTTGGATCCAAAGCATTGCAAATTCAGTGTAGGGTCTGGAAAACAGATCTCTCTGCAGTTTCTAGTACTTCAGCTAACTCCTGAATGAAAAGATGAGACCCTGTCCCAGGCTGCCCAGGGAGGCTGTGGCTGCCCCAACCCTGGCAGTGTTCACAGCCAGGTTGGATGAGCCTTGAGCATCCTGCTCTGGTGGGAGGTGTCCCTGCCCAGGGCAGGGGGTTGGCACTAGGTGATCTCTAAGGTCCATTCCAATCACTTAACAATCTATAAATCTACGAATGTCGACCCCAGCCCCTGAATAACCAAAGCAGCAGAAAAGGAGCAAACAGCTTGCACTTCCTTTGGCTGGTGACCACACCACACCAAATGAACACAGGACTTGTCTGAGTGATACAATACAGACCTGTGATTAAGCTCCCAGGTGATGTGATGCTGTTCCCATCAACTTCACCTCATTTAAACACCAGAAACACACATTCTCATGATAGGGACCTCACAGCTCCATATGCACAGCTGGTTATATCAGCATAGCACATCCGACTGTGCTCACCTACACAGGTTCATGCTTAGAAAAACAAGCCAACGACACAAAACAGAACAAGAGGTGACAGCCAAATGCAGTGTCCCAGCTCTGAGCATCCCATCCCTCGCAAAACAAGACAGGCAAACAAGCAGCAGTAATTGCTTTTGAATGTCACCAAAGGGAGCAAAACTTCCTGCTAGGTGAGGAAGCCCCAGCGAAAGGCCCAAGTGAGGTGTGAAATGCCAAATAGGCTGTGAAAACATCCTCCAAAGCACAGGGCTGGGTACCCACCGTCGTGCCGAGGTCCAGAATGCCAAGATCTTCTTCAGTGCCTGCAGGTTGGCCTGCATGGTCAGCACTGCCAGCAGCCTCTTCTCAGCCAGGAGGGGAAGTTCTTCACCATCAGCGCTGCAGGTAGTGATGGGGAAGGTGAGGCAGTGCATGGGGAGGCAGGGCAGGGGCAGGAGGAGAGAAGCAGCCAGCCCTGCTCAGCCTTTTAAGAGGCAGCAATAATGACAGAGCTCCCCTGGCACCGCCAGCCATAGCTTGTTGTGTGCTCCCTAATTGCCTTGCTGCAGGCACTGAGCTGGTGAGACAAGTGCACAGCATGGCCAGGTGACTAAAGCAGGGCAGGAACAGCAGAAGGGATGCAGGAGGAGGAGGTGGGTTGGTACTGCTCTGGAGCTAAGGCAGGACCCCAGGTTTTGGTGATCCTGAGCTGTCCAAGCTCAAACAGCTCAGCACTGCCTCAAGGGAGTGTGGGTTATCCCAACCTCATCCCACGCTCCCTCCAGAGCCTGAAATGTTCTTAGAGCTGTAAGAGCTCCTATTCCAGTGTCACAGTGGAGTCAGGGCTCCTTGGGAAATGTCAATGGGAAGAAACAGAGGCAATGCCAACAGCTGTTCCTTCTCTCCTGGTTTCGACCCGTTCCCTGTGTGGTCTCTAATACTTGTGAAGAGCTTGGAAGCAAATTTTACTGCCAGTTTCACAACCACACCTATGGGTGCTCTCAGCCCAGCCCTTTACATCAGGAACTGCAGGCTGTGGTTGGGTAACTGCCCTATCTTTCCTTGGCTCACACACTGCCTCTTCAGATTTGCTTTTTCTCCTGCAGCCATGAGAACCAATCCTGGGAAAGTCCTCTGCTCCCCAGTCAGCAGGGCTGACTGGGAAAAAGCTGCTGTCACATGCATCCCTCTGCTCCTCTGCTGCTGCTTCTCCTCTGCCCCAGGGGCAAAGGGAAGGAGATGAAAAAGGCAGGGAGCAGTAGGATGAAAATAATCAGGGAACCCCGAAAGAAATTATAGGAACCACAAAGAAACCCAGAGAAAGGCAGACAAGGGAATCCTTACGAGAAAAGGTCACCTAACAGAACCACCCAGGATGACCTTTCTGTGCATATTTGGTGCCATTCTGCTAAATTAAGCATTCATTTTCTCAAAAATTGTGCTATAAAACATAGATTAAAAGCATTTCATTCCTTGTGAGGTAATGCCTCACTTGGGTCCATCATGTACATATCCACAGTAAGATAAAGATTTTCCTATAAGGATGTTTTTGCCTCACTCCCCCTGCATCAGATCCTGAAGGAAGCAGGAATTATCTGTCCTGTCACATGGATAGGGAAGCTGAAGCACTGCTAAATTTATAGATAAAGATCTTTCAAAAGCAGGTGTCTAAATTCATGGCCTGAGTTTCCACAGCACAGAGCAGTCTGCAGACCCCACTGACTTCAAAGAGTCCTGCTAGGCCATGCACACAGTTTGGGAAAAGCAGGATAAAAGATAAGGATCCCTGTTGATGGAAAGCTTGGCCTGTGGGTCAGGGCTGGGATGGGAGGCAGAGCAAGATGAAGGTGCAAGAGTATCACAGGCTTGAGTGGGAGGTTGCTGCAGTCCACCCCTTCCCTGCAGTTTGCTGTGCTTGCTCTGGGAAACGTGCAAGGGGCTGTGTCTTCTCACAGCACCAGGAACAGATCAGACTACCTTCAGCTTCCTTAGGGATGTGCTGAACTCTGACATGGTTTCTTTAGAGGGCACAGGCAGCAGGGAAGAGCTCTCCTTTGATCTTCAACCTGCTCCTGCCCTGACCACTCTGCATACTGAACTCTGCACGTCCCCAAGAACATGCCATCATAAAACAGGAGCAAGGAAACAATCCCACTCCAAAACCAATATATCCACTCCACGTCTCTAATTACAGACAGCCAGGCCTGATCCTTGTGCTGGAGACAGGAATGTTTTTAATTACACTTGGTCACTAGACTGCCAGGCAGCCAAGGGCTCCATCACATCATCCTGGTATGGTCCCTCCCTCCTCCTCAAATTCACCTCTGAAGCTGCTAATGCTGAAAGCAGCTACAGCCTGGATCAAAGATCCCTGTGGATGCCCTGCTAATACTTCACAAGATGGTTTGCTGGATGGGCTCTCCTCAAACTCTGGGTGTGACAAGATTTTGCTTTGGAATTTGTCTTGATGGGATTAACATCACCTCTCCAGGCACTTTTGGGCCCCACCAGGGCTCTATAACATTGTAATTAAACAGGGCAGGACAGGGCAGAAGTGGAGGGATAGTCATTCACACCTCATATCTCAAATATAAACCCTTTTTACTTCTAATCCTAAAGAAAAGGATTCTGAATACAGGGAAGTCACTGCCAGCAAGGCTTGGGTACCTGTGCAGAGTCCCTCAGAAACACCTTTCACCTTGGTCACAGGTTCCACAGACAGGACTCACTGCAGGAACAGCTCCTCTTGGAGGAGCTCACCAAAGGGACTGGCTCAATGTCTTCATAAACAGAGAGCTTAGAGGCAAACTCAAATTATGCCATTTGTGACAGCTGAGAACTTCCATAGGCATGGACATACATAACACAACTTTTCACTTGGCTATCCTACATGCAAAGAAGTTTACTCAGGATCCTTGTGCAGGCAATTCCCATTTCTAAGTGTGATGCAGCCCAGAACAGCAGAATGATTGTTGTTATCAACCTCTTCCAGCACCCTGTCAACCTGCACATGGAAACAACTCCCACCTCCTGCTTTGCACCCTGGTTTGGGAGGGTGCTTGAAGCTGGCACTGGCTGTTGAGCACGTCCCTCCACTCTGAACAGGTTTAATTTGCAGTAAGTCCACTATAATGAGCCTCTGAGGTGTCTGTCTGACTGAAGAGCACCATGACCCAGCTGTGTGCAGGGACTTGCTCAGCAAACCACGTTCAGCAGCCTCACAAATCACAACCAGAAGAAAACCAGTATCTTTCCTTCTAAAATAAAACCAAATGTCTGCTGAAAGGGCACAAGGGTTCCCATCCAGCACTCCATCTCCTTCCATCAGTAAAATCCTGATTCTTTGGAGGCAGAATGGTTTCTGAAAGGAGGGCATGAAGGCAACTTGGCATTCATCACTTCCAAGACACAACACAAGGAAACACTTGTACTTATGTTAGTCCCAAGTGCATGCCCAGGGGCTTTGCTCACAGCAGGCCTGTGATTCCCTGTGCAAGTACTCATACATAGCTGATGTTGAATTAAAACCCTGCCTGTTAATTTGGCATAACATTAGCTCTGAACCTTCCTGTCTCCCCGTGGCAGAGATGCTGCAGAGTGACCTTTGGCCACGCTGGCCGGAGCTGCCAATGTTCTGGGAATGTTCAGGAAAGGCAAAGTCAGTGTGTGTGACAGGGGTCTGCCTGCTAGATGATCTTGTTGCAAGATTTTCATGTGTTTCTAAGAGGTTTCAAGCTGCAAAGTAAATGCTTTGTTTTGAGCACAAGGAACGAAGTGAAAACCAGACAAGATCAGAGGATGTAGAGTGTCTTCGATCTCTCTTTGCAAGGTCACACACTCAAAGTCTTATTATTCCCTGGCATATACAATATGAAGGGAAACACAATTCCTTCCCACTTACTGCAGAGTAAATGAGAACAGAACCAGGCTCCACAGAACTGAGGACTGGGAGTGAACTGTAAGTCCCTGTAAGTCCTGAGCCACCCGTCACACCAACAGCATTAATCATAAGGGGATAAATAATGCAGGACAAGGGGAAAACCAAAAATCCCACCCAGTCAACCCACATTCCAAGGCTATTTATCAAGTGGGGTTTTTTTGGTCATTTTATGGTTTTTTTCAGCAGTTTTGAACACTGTCCTCTTGGTTCGTTCACTTGGTCTCCAGTGAGTAACTGGAGGTTTTTACAAGACCATAGCAAACACTCCACTACTATGTTATTTTAACCCAAGCTGTAACAGTGGTGATCTGTGACAGTTTGATAGCTGCTATACACACAGAGCTGGGGCTTGGGTTTTTTCCTTGCCTCCTTTTTTTCCCTCTCCTTTTTGGTGGGAGCTGAGGGAAGGCTGTGACAGCCAATCTTGTAACATGCTGATTTGTTCTGCTGGTGCCTCTCCCCCCTCCAGCTTGTCAGATGTATTTTTCAGCATACACTAAAAAACTAATCAAAACAGAGTAAAAGGTGCAGGCAGCGACTTTCTGCCACTTGTCAGGAATTGCCATCACTGGGAATTCTCATGCCCCACCACCCACCCTGAGTAACCTTCATGACAAAACAGGGCTCAATGCCTTCAGAAATGATTCAGGTCAGAGCAAATGTTGCTCATGTTTTATCACCCTGGAAACTCAGAAACCTTCCAAGAATGAAGTTATGGGAGCAGGGCAAGGCAGGGAGCTCTGATGGACTGTCTCTGGCAGACAAGGAGGCCTCAGTGTCACAGCAACACGTCCAAGGGCAGGGAGAGGGGGAAGAAAGCGCCCTGAGAACCTGCAGGACACTGCTTACAAACAGGTGGCTGAGTGCTAAAGAAAGAGACAGAGAGAGAACAAGCAGCAAGACACAGGCATGAATGGAATATATTTTACAGCCTGGCATGAGGAATTTAAGGAATTAAGACGGTTCCTTTTTGTTTCCCAAGCTTAGCAGAAATATTCAGGCTTTAATTATCGCTCGTCTTGTTGATGGGACATAAATCCCCACGAATCCCCTTCTGGGGCACTCTGCAGGCTTTGACTTACCTGACACCCAGAGAGAATTTGATTTTGTGCCTGACATCGCTGTCAGCAAAGAAGAGAAACTGGTGTTAGAGGTTTTAGCCTCCTTTGTTGATCTTGGCTTGCACAGTTTGAGGACTTGAGGCAGATTGGCATTCAACATAAAGGTCCCATGAGCTTTTGCCCTAAATTCCAGGGTGCTACTCTGTGACAGGAGAGGCAGCACTGACTCCTCTCTCTCCCCCTTGCTCCAGCACATGGCCTCTGGTCTCTCTATTCAAGGATTGATCCTGCCAGGCTGCTCCTGCTGTCCCTGCACCAGCACCAGGGTAATCCAGATCATTTCAGTGCAACTACTCACATTCTGAGAGCTGATCACGATCTTAAAAGCTTTGCTGGATCAAACCAGAATGTTTGGCAGTGTACAGGACTGGGTAACTGGGGAACCACTTCTTTTGGTGAGCCTTCCTATCAGGTCTGTGGTCACCTCCAGGGCAGCACTGCATGCCACAGGCCTGTGAACTCCTGGCTGCAGGCAACGAGTCCTGGGGCTTGAGCAGCCCAGTGAACATCCCCATAAGAGACAAAGGCCATGAGAGTGTGAGGGTGATTTCCAACCTCTGGGATGGGTCAGAGCCAAACTGAAGTGTAAATCATGCATTTTTGGCTATGTCAGTACTTGTGAGTAAAGGAGCCCTCCAGGTCTGGAGCAGCTCACTGAACTGCTGGGGACCCACCATGGGAGGCAACTCAGAGGTATGAGCCAAGGTCTGAGCATTAACATCTTCAAAACCCTTTAGCTCAGGTTTCAAGGAAAATCTCCCTCTAATTCACCTTTGTTCCTGTTAGAGCCCCGAAGGGTTTAAAGACAATGCCAGGTGAGAGATCTGCAGGGGGTTAAAGCCCTGCTGACAGCCTGACCTATCCCCAGAGGTGCAGGACTGTTTGGGTCTTTGCTCTGGAGCTGTGGCTATTCCAACCACATCCCATGAGCTGTATCCCAGCCCATTTGCTCAGTCTGTTTCCTCCACTGGGGTCACAGGAATGTGACTGAGAATAAATCTATCAGCTGGAGAGGAACCTCTTCTTTACCAGTCTACGGCCTGATGGAGTGTAAGCACAGGATTTAAAGCAGCTCACCCTGTTGTTCCTGCACCCTCAGGCAATCCACAGTGAAGGAAGGAGCCAGGATTTATGGCATAAACAAAGCAGGTTGCTAAATAATTGAGCTGACAAACTGGTTGGAAAGGTTGTGCCTCCAATCTGGCAAAGAGGTAGGTTGGTCCCTGGACCTCAGGATCCTGTCCCTGCATTTAGGGAACAGACATCCTCACTGCCCTCCTGTCCTGTCACAGCCAGGTGATAAAGGCAGGTCAGCAGTGTGTATGGTTAGAGATCAGGCCCTGAGCCACCAGGAATCCTGCCTGGACTAACCCTAAAACACACAGACTGGCAGTTAAGTAACTGCCTTTTTTGTTTGGTTTGGGTGTAAGATGTGGAGACAATTCCCAAGGATCCATTTTCCAGTCTCTACCCCATTCCTCTCTTTCTCCAGAAGAAGGAACTAGCAAGATGTTGGGTATGTGCCTAAAGAGGGAGTCACTAGAACCAGAGCTCAGGAACTGGGGACAGCACCACAGCTGCACAACACAGTGAAATCTTCCAAAAGGTAATGAGGAAATGCTTTTCCTGGAATACCATTATAAACTGTACTCACTCCTGCCTTGCAGAAGCACCACCATGTATCATCTCCCTCCAGCATGAGCTGTGCTTGTTCTGTCCAGCCAGCAAACAATCCCAGAGCTATTACACTGCTCATTTCCCAGGAGGGAAGCTGGAATGGCAGCAACACCGAAACACAAAAATCTCCTCAGGAAGCAAATTTGATCCTTGGTGAATACTGCTTTGAGTGCTAGCTCCTAAGAGCAGCGGTGGGTAAGGAGCCTGAGATGTGACAGGCTGAACTCTGAGCTGGCATAAGGCTTACACCAGAGTAATTTTCATTAAAAAGATAAGATCCTGCAGAATTCTTAGGCAGCTTATGGTAACTACCAACCCTTATTCATGCTTTAAAAAGCCATTTGTTACAGACTCTCCCCACACAGAGGGCTGAGGCAGATGAAAGATGTCTGCCTGTTAAGCTCCATGACAGAAAATAGTTTAATGGCTTGGAAATTAGAGTGAGATCCTCTTACATACACCTTAACTGTGGAAAAAATAATGCTCAGCTCTTAGATCTTTTCTTCAGGTGAAAGTAAAACAGAAATCCAGTGCTACTCTGGAGGTGAGGGGCAGAGCTGGGGGTGCAATGGGCTCTTGCTTGTCTGAACCTAAGGACGCACTGTAGAGCAGAGGAACGTGTGAGGATCACTGACAGCACCTCTGACCAGCACAGAGCTGGAGCTACTGCTGTTTGTCACTTTGCAAAATGTCAGTTCTCAGAACTGGTCTCACAGCACATGTTTTTGGGTCAAACAGCTCTACGCTGCAACTTCGCAGCCAACGTGCTCTGTCACCAACCCAGGGGAGCTGCTGAATCAGCCCTGAAGGTTCTGCAGTGTCCTCTGGGCTGATGAGGACTGCTGATGCCAGAGGGCACACCTGGAGATTCTGCTGCCTGAGGGCTGGGCTCTGCCTTTCGCTCTGCTTTTATGGCAGCAGGCACTGCTGGCTCCTAACCCACCAGCAGGAGACACAACCCCACACAGATAACAACTGGCAATCATTAAAAGCCACTGTCCTGATTCCTGCAGCAGTGCTGCCTCCACACACCTCACTGCCTCCAGCTCACACTCAGGACACTGTGCAGCTCCCTGAAAAACGTGGGGTCTTAATCCCCTCAGTTCAGCACTGCAGGACTACACCTGACCCAAGGTATCCAATGGAACCAGGTCATGAAGTTGACCAAGCCATCTGTATACAAAGATCTAGGCCATTGCAAAGATGTTGCTCCATCCTGCCATGTGCTAAACCAGAATTCCAGGACTGGCCAATAACACCAAGCACTGCTGGACCAGTGTCCATTATCTGACAACACATTAGCTGCTCTGACTGCCCATTCCTCAGAGCCTCAGACAAAACTGGGACAAACAACAAAGCACCTTTCACCCCAGAGCATGTTGTGGGTCAGAAGGTCGTAGGACACAGCTCAAATGTCCATTGTGGCTGATGATAACAGGTTCAGGGCCCTGGAAAATACTGCTCAGAGAATCTCCCCGGTCAGTGCTGAGAAGAACAAACTGAGTGTGGGCAGCTCTTGGCAGCTCAGACCTGCAAGTTTTACTCACTGAGTAATCCTTACTGTCTGATCCATCACTGCAGCCATGAGGGAGAGGGTGCCCATGTAAAGCTGCAAGAGGAGAAGAGTCCTTAGCCATGGAAACTGTGCTGACATGCATAGGAGCATTTATGAGCCACTTTTTCCTTTGGGGCTTTTCCCAGTTCATCCCTTTGTTTTTCCTTTCTTTTCCACCAGTGTTTGTCCTTGTCAGTGAGGCAAAAGCCCTTGGAAAGGTTTCCTGGTGGAAACATGTCACAGGCTGGATGTGTTGTGTAGCAGTGTCATCATAGAATCATTAAGGTTGGGAAAGACCTCCAAGATCATTGAGTCCAACCTTTGACTGGTCTCCCCCTATCAACTCATCCACAGTACGAAGTGCCACGTCCAGCTGTATCTTGAACACTTCCAGGGCTGGTGGTTCCACCACCTCCCTGAGCTCCATTCTAAGGCTTAACCACCCTTTCAGTGAAGAAATTCTCCCTGATGTATGTCCATGCACAGGCTGTGCAGTTCTGTCCGGGCTGCACCATCACAGGGTGAGTCCAGCAAATGGACAAAAACAGCTCCCCATTACTCCTTACTGGTTTTTCTCCAGCACAGATCTTGCTTTAGTTCCCTCTGAAGCCACACATGTGCCCACACCCACCCACACCCATCTCCACACTGAGCTGTAAAACAGCTTCCAGCTCTGGGGCTTATCATTTATCTTCAACTGCAAACAAACAAAGACGTAAGGGAAGGTACAAAGCTGAGTTTCCCTGGGTTCTCCTCTGTGCCAGAGCTGCTTTATGGTACCTCCTTTATGGTTCCTTGTCAGGAGTTCTTTATTC
>NW_008660827.1:20214-29772 GCF_000695815.1 Acanthisitta chloris
ATCCTCCGGGGCAGGGAGATGCTGGAACTATGAGTGTAAAAGTGCTTTTCAGCAGAGACCTTGAGTGAAGCAGCAAGGTTTCCAGCTCATATCATAGCCTACTGGGATGGCAGGGGACAGACCACAGCTCTGTAGATTCTGGCACTTATGGAAAGCTGCAGGCACTGGGGTCTCTGTGATCCCTATGAGTCGCATTTGTAGTGCCATGCCCACTACAAAGAGACAACGACCAGCCAGGCACTGAGGCAGATGGAAGGCAGCAAGGCTCAGGTCATGTTCTGGGCCTGTAAGCAGAGCCCCAGTCTTCTAAGACCTGCAGGAGACACCACAACTATGTGCCTGGCATGGCAGACAAGGCATCCTTCCAGCTCCTGCATTCCCTCCCCTGGCAGCTTCCTGCTGCTGGGCATCTGGGGCTGGATAACCTGGGGGATGCCACAGGCTGGAAGGGAAAATGATGGAGAATCTGTTTATTTTTAGCTTCCAAAGGCTCATTCCTGTGTGGCTGCAGCGGAGGAAGGTGATATTTTCTCTACTAGGAAGCAGTTCTCACCATCCACTTAGCAGGAAGACCTGGGCTGTGGTTACAGCTACCAAAAGTACAAAGACATTCCTCTGAAAATTAGAGAGAAACACCTTATATTTTTCCTTTTAATTGCCATTTTATACCCTCAGCAGTGCAGTGTGTTTGGCAAAGTGGTAATTAAGCCTCACAACATCCCTCACCTTAGGAAGGACACAGAAATGTAAACACACAGCAGCAAACATGTTGCCTCTCATCCCACATGTGGCACAGGCAGAAATGAGACCCAGGCATCCTGGCCCTCTAATAATTGCACATCTACTAATCAGACTCTGTGCAATACAACTACAGGCCTTTATTTCAATGCTGTCTGTGAGGAAAGAAGTACACTGATGATTTTTTAGCAGTAGATACTCATTATCCTTTCCTTAAGCTCCCAAGGGGATTAAACAGTGAGGAATAATACCAACTGCTTTACTCCCAAATTTAAATGATGTTAAGTGTCTTACTCCCAAATTTACATGTTAAGTGCTGACAGTTAGGGTTTTTCTTTGCCCCTAAACATGCCCCTGAAGGCTTGTTGTGTCTTTGCAGAGCGTGAGAGATTCACAGGTACTCAGACTGCACACAGGTCTTATTTCAGACACACCAAAGTGGCTCCTTGAATTGAACTGCCAAAAGATGATAGCTCAGTTCTGGAGAGGTGGATTTGGGGAGATGCTTCCCTTCAGCCACTCACTCAGGCTAGGTTTAACCTTCACACTCTGCAATAAAAGGCAGCAGGGACCTTCTTACAACGATTCGGGGAATTCTACCCCTTCTCCACAGACACAACCACCTCTCCTTCCTGAAAAACTGGCACCTCACTTCAGTTTGTGCTTATGGCTAACAAATATCCACAGCTGAAGCCACTGGTATTTGTTTCTAGAGGGGTAAGGTCACTCACTGCCTCAATTCCAGGCCTGCAGCAACATCACTTGCTCATGTCCTTAATGGTATCACAAAGCTTTGTGCCTTTAAAAAGCTTCTTAACAGCAGCAGGAAAAAGAAATGCCTGGGAGGTTCCAAAAACTCGTGTCTGAAGGCTTAATAGGTTGATTTATGAGTCTGGGTCTCTCCCACTGCAGCTGTAAGTAAATGTTCAGTCAGGATTTCATGAAGGGCTGGTGATCATTTCCTGCATTGTCAGCTTTAGGAGCGGGAGCAGCCTGTGCTCCCCTCCAGAAGCACAGCCTCTCTGATAAGAGTAACTTGAAAAACAAGAGCAGTTCAAATTCCAATAGCACCAATTCATCATCAAGCCCAGACTCCTTTCAATGACATCATTTAAATTGGTCTATGCCAGGCAAGGAAGATAGAGCTGAACAACCTGGAATAAAACCTGGAATAAAAGCGCTTGGATGCCGCATGAAACGCACAAAGTGCTGTGTTTGCACTTGCTCAGGTGAAAGGTCAGTTCCTACCTGACATCAGCAACCAACCTGGCAATCTCCAGGAAGGACAAGGCAGGGGGTGCTTGCAGCTGAGGATGAACATCAGGCACTTCTGAGGATTTAGCACATGGAAGTGGCAAAATGCCTTGTGCTCTCCATGAACTCACAGCTCTATTCCCAGAGTGTGGCTATGAGTGACCTGTGAGAGTTCTACTCTCAGCTGGACACAACACATGGGAGGCCCATCCTGGGATGGGACATTGACAGCAAACCAAAGGACTAGAGGCCCATGAACTCTAACTGGTTAAAGGGAGTGCTGGGAAGGGCCGTGTGGATTTTGCGCAAGATCCAACCCAAAAGCTGTTTTTTAATGTCACAGGGAACCACAAGCCTCCAGGAATTTACCAGCATCATCCAAGAGGCACTTAGGTGTGTAAATAAAGTAGCTGTGCACTTAGTCCTGGCTCCCAGCATGTCAGCCCTGTGTAGGAACAAACCCTGGCAGCTCTGATAAGGATATGGGGTGGTTACACAACACTGAGTGGCCCCACAGACACTTGTTGTGAACCACAGAGGCTTTCAGTGGTTTCAGGGCACTAGTCTGTGGCACCAGGCAGCAGAGCTAAGGTGGGGAATGCCAGCCTAAAGCAATCCCACTGTACCATCATCCAAAGAGTGTGGGTTTGGATACACTGGATGCACACATGGGTCTTTGGGTCAATGTGAGTCAACACCTCATGCTGACTTTTAAGAACTCCTACTTGGAATTTGTCATGTTTAGTGCTCATGGTGCTGAGGTGACCAGGCCAACACGTAGCCTCTTAAAACCAGAAGTGAAAGTAAGCAAGTACTCCTTTATGACTGCCTGGAAAAGCTACATATCCCAACCAGTTTAGGAGTAAAATCCACAGCTGAAGTGGTGCCAATAGAACATATGGAATAGCTAAAGTTGAATATCCTGAAGGACAAATGTCCATAGGTAAAGGAGATGTGAAAAAGGCACAGGAAAAGGTACAGAGCAAGCTGGTAGAGCTGTTGCAAGCCTTTCCGAAAGAGAAATCACTGTAACTAAACTAATAAACACACCTTTTTCTCTGATGCCCAAGTATCCAAGAAGCAGAAATTACACTAGAGACAAAACACTAGGCTAACAGGAACACTGATCTTTTTTACAGTGAGTCATTCATATGTTGCTAAAACACTATAAACCTTCAAAATCATGTGTATTTCATCTTGTCTCTGTTATGCATGTTCAGTGAAGACATTTCTCAGGACCAGGCCCATCCCCAGGCTGTTTAAGATTGACTAGTTGCTGTGTCGGGAAGTAACAAAGTCATAAGGGACTTGGGAAAGGAGGTACCAAGTGTTATCTGAAGGTGCCCCATGATAACATCCAGGGCATCACAAAACCTGCCATTCATCACCTGGGCTCTCCTGTGGAGGTAGGAGAAGCTTGGTGCAAGAGGAGAATGTGCCCTGGAGTGCCACTACCTGCTGTGAGCACAGGAGGGTATGAGTGTGACAAGGTTGGTGTGGTTGGTGTCATACTCTGCATGGCTTCAGTGGCAAAGTTTGTTCCAGATGGTTAAAGTTACTAAGGTGAAAAGACTCTCTAAGCAATGACATTGTTTTGCCATCAACAGCCACTGAGGAGCCAGGACATGTTTCTCCAGCTCCCCAGAAGACATAGTACCCAGGATCACACTGCATTTTTGCTAAACATGCTGTGATAACCTGCTAAATAACCACTGTGTCATTTCTTGGGGTTGGGCTCACCTCTTTAATGAAGTGATACCACAAACGAATTTGTCCCCACATAGAAATGTGGCACAATAAAAAGAGACCATTTACTCTCAGCCTGCACCAACCTCAGATGATTGCTTGGAGTTGTGAGTGAGGCTGTACCACACAAAGCAGAAAGCTGGGTGTGCCTGGGCAGCTCTCTGCCTCTTTTCATGCAAAGGGACAAGCTGCAAGGCCACAATGCAAGGATTAGACACTCTCTTTGCTAAGTGCAGAGCAGAAAAAATAGCTGGAGAGACCCACCTATTCTTAGAGCTCTCCCCAACCCCCCAAACCTCATCCACTGTGCTCTGGAAAAGCCAAGTGCTCACTCAGGCTTTCCTGGCTGCACCTGAAAGGGCACACACAGCTCTCCTCAAGGTGCTCCAGGGGAACTGGAAAAGCAGCAAAGAAATGGCAACATGAAATCAAAAGATGAGAATTATTCACACTGAATTGTCTCCCTTCAGTTGTCAGCCCCAACCTCCTGCTCCAGCAAAGCCGAGTCAAAAACTGCCCTGGAAACAAACCCCTCCTTTTGTTCTGTAAAGACTAGAAGTCTTTTTATATTTAAATGAAAATCTGTCAAACTAATTATGTGAATATGTAATGGTCTCATTTTGCACTCATTAGAGAACATGGTAACGGCCATAAATTCCTCTGACGGAGCGTGGATGTGTGAACATGAATGTGTGCTAACGTCTCATAACCTTCAGGCTGGACCACAGCCTTTGTCTTTGGGGTTAGACCTCTGGAGGCAAACAAAAGCCTCAGTATTGGCTAGATTAGCTGCAGAGCGGTGTGGCCCGGCGGGCCGGGGACAGCGCCGTGCCCGTGTCGCTCCGGGACGCCCCGCGTTGTCGCTCCCCGTGTACGATTTTCTGCTTCAGGATCTGGGGGCAACACAGCTGTTGTCGTGGCTTGCTCCCAGTGTCCTGTCACAACTTCAATGGGATCTCGCATTCTTGGCATTTTTTTTTGTGTGCTTTTGATAGCCACAGATGAAAGGAGGAAAAAGAATTATGGACAAGCCACACTGAAATAAATGTGTATATATTATAGCTCGTCTGTAACTCACATTCTGTTTCACTCCTTTGTCTTTATCCTCATGGGTAACTTTTGAAATAAAACTGGGTCGGAATTAAAGCAGATCCCAGTCTGAATTAAACAGATGCAGGGAAAAGAAGATCAGCATCGAAGCCCATCTAGTGGTACACATTGGGGCTGGGGTGGAAAATAATCCTGGGCATTGAGGATTCTGGGGACCTGCTGCAATGCAAGGACAGCTTCAACAGCAGCTGCATTTCATAGGGAGAAATGGGCTCCTGGGCAGGATGGACCAGAGGATACAGACAGCTCCTCTTTTCCTCTCATGCTGGAGGCACAGGGTCTGTGTTTAAACACACTGAGCTCCTGGATGGGCCCAGGCTGCTAGAAGAAGGCCAACACAGGCCTGGTGATTGCCATGGTCCCCAGCATCTCCAGCTGCACCAGCTAGGAAATACTTGGAAATCTGAACCAGCAGTTCTCCTACCCTGGAGCCAGTCTCCACGTGGAATCACCATCATGTTTCGTGTCCCAGTGTCCAAGCAGATGTGGGTTAGAAGCTGGAGCTTCAAAGTGAGTGTTTTGTGTCTCATTCACTGGCAGTGGCACTCTGCCTCAGCAAAGAATCAAGTCTGCATTCTTGGTTTTGTTTTAAAATGTTATTCCAAACGGTACAAAGTAAAAAACCCTCTGTAAAAAACACTGAAGAGAGAGAATAAGATTGAACCTTAATAGCCCTCAGTCACCTACAACCTTCCTTTACTGAGCCCACTGTCCAAAACCAACCCAACCCAACTTGGCTTCTTTTCCTTGCAGCTGGGGGATTGTGAGAGCATCTGTGCACGGATCAAGGATCTTAGTCTACAACAGCTAGAGAATACATCAAACAGCAGAGAATACATCAAACAGTAGAGAATACAACAAACCAGAAAAACAAAACGTATAACCTGATGCTAAGGTACAGTTAAACGGAGTCAGGGTTTGTGTCTGCTCACTGCAGCTCCTAACATCCCTCTGCAGTTGGCTCTTGCTCTTGGCTTTTCCAGCTGGGCTGGAAATACCAGCAGCCTTGTGCCTGTAGTTCAAGCTGGCAACTAACAGTCCTCAGTCCCCAGTGGCTGAGGAAGAGTTCCTAGAGAGGGACAAGAGACTAAAGATGAAGGAAGCACCATAGAACCCACAAGAACACCCACACTGGCTCACTGAAGAAATAAACACGCCTAGAGACACCAAGTGCTTGGTTTTAAGTGCTGTTTTCTCCACCTCACTGCCCTGGTGCTTCTGTGGGTCAGTCACTGGAAAGCATGGCTGTGGGAGCATGGCCATGACTGAGTTAGCTCCTGATTAAAGCTAAAGCACAAATCTCTGGTTGCAGAAGCAATGCAGTTTCCCTGAACGAGATCAAAAGTAAAAGATAAAACATATGAGGAGGTGAAAGGCTAATGGCTCCTGAAAATAGTTGGGTGGTGATAGGGCTGAGATTATTTCTTCGAACAACATTTCTCTCATTAAAAGCAGGTAGGTATCAGATTTTAATGACTTGTTTTTTCCCATCTGGGTAGGGCCAGAAAGACTTTACTCCCCTGTTCTCCACAGCCGACTTGCAGGAGAAATGCTTTACCTGCCTCCTTATCAGGGTTAAATGATACCTGCACTTGAAAGCAGGATTTTTACCCTTCCCTACAACCTTAGGCAAATAGACCTGGTTCTCAAGAGCTGACAGGAAGGCAAATCCCCTACTGCAAATTGACAGCTGTCAAGTGATAATAAATACCTGTAATAGGGAGAGTTTTATCCCCCCTCCATGTACCTATCAGCTTTCACTGAAACGATACCCTCCTGCCTGTGATCAAGCCACTCTGTGCCCAGCTTCAAACACAGCC
Organism: Acanthisitta chloris; assembly: GCF_000695815.1. Taxonomy (NCBI): domain Eukaryota; kingdom Metazoa; phylum Chordata; class Aves; order Passeriformes; family Acanthisittidae; genus Acanthisitta; species Acanthisitta chloris. The sequence continues at coordinate 26,883 of NW_008660827.1, forward strand.
CCGAGCACGGGAGGAGGGGTGTCTGCTGGTTTTCCTCCCCTCTCCTCTTGCATGACATCTCTTTGCAAATGGCATGAGACCTCTGAGAGGTTTGTTTTGCTCTGCTGGTTCCCTGACTCTCCCTTAGTCCGTGGGGACTTCTCTGCAAATTTCAGTGTGTATTGCAGGCTGTTAGGCACAGAAATACTAAAGAAATACTGAAGAAACCAATATGCTGTTTGGAAAAGTGAAATAGCCCCAAACTTCTGAATGTCTCAGCTCAAACCTCTTGAAACTCTCACGTGAAATTACAACTTAGAGTTCCTTGTCTGAAAGGAATTAGAACACTTAAACCAAACCTGCTTTGCTGACTCACAGCAAAGGGTTGAGCAGTTTGCAGGAATGAGGCCTCGGTTGCTTGACAGCAGCAGAAAAGGTTAAGGTGTGGGGAGAAGAGCAATCTGTTTCAGAAATTAATTTCTAGGGGAAAGGAAGGAGCAAAACCATTCAGACAGACAGACAGGCAGCTTCTGCTCCTGCTGCCTCCTCTTTCAGCATTAACCCTTCCCAGTGGTTCACTGTCTCACACCAGTGTCCTTAGGAGACAAAATTTTTATGTGGCAAAATCTCCTCTGGAATAAAAGTTTGCCTTTCTCAGTAACACCAGTGATGCTGAGCTGCCTGTAACCTCTGAGAATCTGGTCCAGCACTTCATGATGCAGCAAAGCCCCTTAGCTACAGCAGAAGTGCTCTGGGGCTGGAGGATGAACACAACAAATCAATCAGTACATTGGGATTATTTACACTTATTTACACTCATTATTTACACCAGTTATAACTTTGGCATTGTCATAGTAAGGCAGAAGTGGTCTGTGTTTTATTGAGGACAGTCAAGTGGCTCCACACCCTCTGGAGACTTTCCTGACCTCATGGCAAATACAGATTGATTGGAAAAGAACGAGATTTTGGCAGTCAACAATACATTACACACAAGGGCTCATGTTCCTAGAATGTCCCAGTGCAGCCCCAAACCAAACACAAGCCGAGCTCTGAAAGACTCTTTTCTTTTTTAGCACAGCAGCACTCTGGAGCAGGAATCCCAGCCCCGTTCCCGCTTATTCATGTGTTCGCACATGCAGGAGCGGGGAAGAGGGGAAGGAAGAATTCCTTCATGAAAAAAAAGCTGCAGCAGCGGCAGTCCCATTCCTGAGCCGCTGTTGCTATGGGCCCGCGGGGCTCACAACAGATGGCAGCGAGAGCCATCCCCGCGCCCGGCTCTGAAGCTGTCCACTCAAGCATGCCTCTCGCATTCCCCGCATACCTCCGGCGGGTCCCGCTCCTCCAGCTGCCTGCCAGGACCACGCTCCGTCCCCCCGCCCTGCCTCGCCATTCCCACAACCCAGGCCTGATCCAGGGTGTCAATACTTTCTCTCCTGAGAGTTTGAATGACCGGGAGAATGGGGTTTGTTAACTGGAGGCTCAGTGCTGGACGCTGCCGTCCTCGCACTGCATCCTCTGCATCCTCACACTGCATCCTCTGCATCCTCACACTGCACCCTCTGCACCCTCTGCATCCTCACACTCCACCCTCTGCATCCTCACACTGCACCCTCTGCATCCTCACACTGGTCTGAACGGGAGTGAGGGTGAAAACAGCCCCACAGAGCCTGATCCAGACCAGGGCTGTGCATCCACCCTGCTGCTTGGATGCAGAGGGCAGCAGCCTTCAGGATAACAGCCTGAGGTGGAGAAGGCTGGACCGAGGCAGAGCTGTCCTCTTTGCTGCAGAGGACATTGTCACATCCCTTCAGGGGATCACAGTTCACAGCCAAGGTCACTACCAGAAAGGAGTCGCTGTCTACCAGGTGTTACTAACAGCTAAAGAGTGTGAGAGAAAGTGAGGCAGAGAGAAAAGAATGTACAGATGGAGTAAGAGAAGGAGCAGGTGGGGAAAAAACATGTTTTCAGCAGCAGAGATGTTCAGGTGTATAGAAAAGGCACCAAAAGCAGCAGCCAGAGACTCCAGGTTCTGCCTTGCTGCTCCATGCAGGCTGGTGTAGGGTAAGATCGCCTGCAAGAGCCCCCAAAATATGCAAAACCCTGTGGAGAATCCCCTTTCCTGGGGAGTTCATGGTCTCAGCCTTCCTCTTTGTGCCCTGCAAACTCCTGCCTGAGAACCCAAGTGTGCACAGCCAGGCCAAGGAAAAGTCAATCTGCTGTTGGTCCTGTTGGACACTGAATCGCAGTGTTCTGCTCTCCTACACCCAAACAACAGCCAGGCTGGCTCTCACTGAGGAATCTGAATGTGCTTTGCCTGTTGCTTGCTGATCACACAGCAAAGGGCTCCTTGGGGCTTATTTGCATTTGGCTGCTGGAGTCACTGGGTTTTTGTTTTTTTGGGGGTGTGTGTGTTATAACAAGGATGGAGACAAAGCAGCAGATGCTGTGGGCTGACCACGAGGAACAGCAGGGCTGGCTGTGTGCAGCCACATGGTGCCTGGGAAATGTGCTCCCTGCTCCTGGGCAGGTTCAGCCCAAACCCAAACCCACACTCCTTTAGGGCTGTGTATTGCCTGACCCCCCTGAAACACTCTCCTTCCAGAGTGTCAAGGGATAAAGTTATTTTCTGGTCTGTTTTCCCTCTGATGCAGACAAGGCACAAGAATTAGGATGGAGAAAGGAGTCTGACTTTTGCTGAGAGTCGTTTGGGTGACTGTGTGTGCAGCCTTTTCTGTGCAGGCATGCAGGAAATTTTCCCTCCCTCTCACACACACAATGGTTTAGATTTGGTATTTATGAGCTTAAGTTAGAAATAAAGGAGGAATGAAGTTTCCAGGTGGCTCTTTCTTTCTTTAATCTTTCCTATGTTTCTCCCTCTCTCTCCCTGTCTTTTCTATCAGTCTTTAATCAA
>NW_008660827.1:29807-36589 GCF_000695815.1 Acanthisitta chloris
CAGCCCTGAAGTGCCTCTGCACATGGGTTGCCCTCTAACAGCCAAGTTGCTACGATTTAGTGCTAAACGGTCCCTGCAGGCTGTAATTTATAAAAGGCAGAAAGAAATGTCCAGGCTTTGGCAACTGAGGTAAATGTTAATATCTGGTAATTCTTCAGCCACTTGGGTTTCTGTGAGGTATTCCTTTAGCCCTTTGAAGGCATCCAAAAGGCTTTGAGAGGCTATGGAACAGACCAGAGAATACAGTAACATCACCCCAGATGAATTTTTTTCGGTTTGCTTGAAAGGGACAAACACCAAATCTCTTTAATTCAGGCATCTCTTCAAATTTCAAATGGGAAGTTCTTCCCATCACTGCAGCCTAGGAACATGCCCACCCCTCTAGGCACCAGGCCATGCTACAGGGAGATGGGATCTGTGCTGGAAAACAGCCTCTTCCTACACACTGTGGATCTTGGGCAGCTCCACTACCTTGGGAATCTCTAGGGCTACTTCCATGTGAGATAGTTTCCCCCCAGTGTTCCACTAGCACCACTTTGACTTGCTTTGACCTACACTGCCAACTTTTACTAGACTGGATCCCCACAGTGGAGAAAAACCCACACAGTTACAACAGTTTCACTTGAAGTGCACAGCCAAAGGTCTGGCCCACAGTCAAAAATAAAACAACCCCCAACACACATAAGGTTAAAAATATCCTAACGGCAATGAAGCAGGTAATGAGTTTAAAGCTTAGTTAACGGGTTTACTAAAGGAGTTCATGTCTCAGGAAATAATCAAAATCAAAGTTCAATGAACTTAGCTTTATGATTCACAGCCAATCTGAGAGGGTGGATAGGTGTGTGTGGAATACACGACAGCTCTTCAAGGAATGTAAATTTGCACACACTGGAGCCATCCTGGTTGCCAGCACTGGAGCTGTGCTGATTGCCATCTCTCCTGAATCAGCCTCTTTCACATTCTCTTTCTGCTGCCTGCAACATTACCCTGTTAATCAAACAGGAACTCATCCCAGCACAGCACATCTCCGTTAAACACTGACGCAAAGCTCTGGCCTGGTTTGACACCCACTTCAAATGACTCTCAGCTTACAAAAGGTGAAGGCCCCAAAGAGTGCTGTGTACTGGAGCAGAGACTCTTCCAGGCTGTAAAACTAAAGTGCACCCTACAAATCACAGAGTGGATGTGAGTCAGCCCCTCTGCTCACCAAGGCTCAACGTCCCAAGTGCACGGCATTATTTATTACCCTTGGCCGCCAAGGGAGGGAATGGCTTTAGACATGCTGTGCAGCGCTAGAAGCTCTCCCAAGTTCACCTCTCCTGTGAGTTACAGGTGCTTTTCTAGCCTAAAGCCTAAGAGATTTGCTTACGTCGCTCAACAGCTTCTCAGTGACAGCCCCGGAGCAGCAGCGCTGGCTCCTTGTTTGCTGCGAGCTCACTCCCAGCGGCAGCTGAAACCCCCAGGGCACTGCCTCGACACTTTTTTGCTCTGAAGTTTGTGATGCTCGTGACGTTTAGGACCGACAGAGCCGCAGTGTCCCGAGCCCCATTCCCGACGCCCAGGGCACATCCCGCAGCCGCGCGGGGCCGCGGCAGGTGGGAGGCTGCTTACCTTGGGGACCCCAGAGCCAGGTGTTGCCATGCTCTGCCCGCCCGGCCAACGGGATCGCGGCTGCGGTACAGGTGCTGCGCTCACAGCCAGCGCGGGGCTCAGCCCGCAGGGACGGGCAGGAGGTTTGCTCAGCAGAGCCGGCTCAGATTACTGCCCTCCTACCAAGCAGTCGTCAGCAGGGCTGACAGACAGGAGCACAGACCGTGAGCAAAGGGGGAATTTGCTGAGTGAAAGTGCCAGTCAGCTCTGGCCCGACTCCCTGCAGATTGGGGCTTGGCTCCTCCTGTGATAAGCATTGGGCTTTGGGGGCAGAGAGGAGAAAAGAAACTATATCCAGGGCAGAAGCGTTCCCAGCCAGACAGGAATCATCTATTGTTTCTCTCTAAATTCACCCCTCAAGAGGCTTTTGGAGAATGTAATTGGGAGCGAGGATGGGGGATAAAACCCCACGGTGGGGGAGAGGTGTGGCAGGGAATTGGTTCCTGCTGCTCACCAGCCCCTAGGCTAGGGCACAGCAATGAGGTTCAGTGCTGAGAAGATGCCCACAGTGGTTCCCTTCTGCCACCTGTCAGCTCTGGGGGTCACACTGACTCTGCACCTGCACCAGAGCATCAGCCTGAGCCCAGCACAGGAGAAGGCTGTGGGCATGGGACAAAGCCCATGGAAATATCCCAGAAAACACATGGCCCTCAACCCACAGGACCCATCCAGCTATAGAGGATGTCAGCCTGATGCAGCCAGGGAGCATCAGGTACCCTCTACCCAGACACGCTGCCTTGACATCCAAAAGGAAGCTGAAAACACACATTAAATATACACTACATATATTAGATTAACATGCTGTTCCTACTAGGAGCAAAATGTTTCATTTCAGGCCAAGCAGAACACACAATTTCACACTAAATCGTTCTTTTTTTTTGCTGTTAGACCAAAACATTATTCACAACCTCACCCATACTTTTTACCACACTTCCTCCACTTCAGTGTCCCCTTTGCTTCATGGAATGCATCACCCTGTTCCACACAGGTTCCTTCCCAGCTGCCTCCACTCACCCCCTGCCATTTCACCTCAGGATAACCATCATTTTTAAAAGCCTGGTAAACACAGAAGTCTGAGAGGTAACTCTGAGCTAACTGACTCTTTTCAGCTTCTGAAAGATAGATTTTCAACCCCTATTACTGATTTTAACTAGCTCAGGCATTCTCAGTAGGAAAAACTAAAGTTATGGTGTACTTAGGCAGGTATAACCTACCTGTAAGTGTTTACATACATGCACTGAAGATCAGCCCTCCCTTCTAGTGACAAAGTCAAACAGGCAGGGAGCTGAATAAAAGGGGATTGGGAGAAAGAAGTTCTATATTCTAGTTGGCATAGCCAATGTTTCAGCCAGTGAACACTCTGCCCACCTGTGTTGGGTGGGTGAGTCAGGCTGCCTGGTGCCACACACAGCAGGAGTTGTGCATATAAAAGGCCATTTGATACTGTCTGTGCAGTGTCTCCTCTTCATTGTTCTTCCAGCTGAGACATTCCACTTATCCAGCCATAAGGGAGAAACAATACTGAGGGATCTGGATGACCTGCACAAGTCCATTCATAAAACACTGTAAGGGAGTTACAGTGCTCACTGTGCCCTGACATCTGTTTTGCTGAAGGAAATCCAAGCAAACACAGTTTCTATCAGTAGGATTACCTAAGTATTCATTAACCTTTCCTGACCCCACCTCCCTTTCTGAGAAAACCTTGAAGCAAGCATGAAAAGATTTGGAGAAATGATTTTATATTGCTGAGTAACTAAGTGTAGCTCAGCAACTAAGTCCTTAACCCAGCTATGGCTGTGTATACATCAGCTCACATCAATGCCACACAACCAACAGCTCCCTGGTGAATCAGTATACCTAGTGAGCTCTTGGAATTACAGCCATGGAATCGGCAGCTCCTCACAAGAGAGCTGATGAAATCCTGCTCTTCTCAGCTGTCCCCTGCAGCTGCCCTGGGAAGCTGTGCCCTGCACCTGCACAGGTAACCAGAACCTTGCTGGAGTGCAGGTGTTTGCCCTGTTGACTGAAGGTCAGCCCAGACACCATCCCAGAGAGCCAAGGAGGCTTGGAGCAGGCAGAGAACACATGCCTGTTTGTTTGGGCTTTCATACTACTGTGACCTGATCCAGCTCCAACTTGATCCTCAGGAAATTCCAAAAGGAGATTCACACCCTAATGAGCACTTTGTGGGGTGCTGGCAGAGATTTTCCCAGCTTTTCCAGCATCATATGCTGTCAAATCCACCCCCAGGTTGATTATTGCCTGAAGAACACAAACCAATCCAAAGGCACTGGGTGAAAGGAGCAGCTCATGCAGAGTGGCAGTGGCTGGAAGTCCCTGGGCTCCTCATGCAGCTTCAGGTGAGGGGTCAGTCTGTAGTATTCCATACAGGATAACACACCATGGTGGCTGGATTTTTATTTCCAAGGCATTTCCCACTGTCCTCCATAGTGGCTTAAATCTTCTCGAAAATCCCATCTAGGTCTTCCTCACGTTTACTACTCCCTGTGGGAAATTTCCTCAAAGCCTGGCAGTGTTGAGCTGTAGCTAATTAAATCCCAGACAGTAAGGGTTTGCCAGTGATTTCCACATTAAATTCTGTTCACCTCTCAGCTGTCTGTCCCATGTTTCACACTGACCCTTCCTGAGACAAGAACTGCCAACGTTTTCATGGATGCATGGAAAACTCCTCTAGGAAAATACTGATGCTCGATATATTAAAGAGAGATATTACAGGTTTGATCCAATACACAAGAAAACTTTAAAGCCTTTCCTTACTTGGGCACAGGGTGTACAGGCCTCAGAAATCCTGTCCAAACAGGGGGCTAGGACCTGATGGGTTTTGGCTAGTCTCACCTGAGATGATGTAGCTCCAACAAAAGGCTCATTTTTCAGTGTTAGAAAGATACACTTTCCAAGACCTCCCTCCTTGTCCCAAGGTCTCACAACACAGAGCATCAGTGACACCTGGGAGGTTGCTGAGCCACCAGGAGACTGACCAAGGGCACTCTGGAAAGCTGTGGAGTTCACAACAGTGCTAGTCCCAAGACCACCCTGCCAGTGCTGATGGAAGCTTTGGCCTCTAAGCTGTCAGTCCTAAAACCTCTGTGTGCCCCAAACCTTCCTTTCTCCCATTCCCCCAGTCACCATCACTGAACAAAAACCAACCACACCACAGAGCAGCTCTTTGGGAATGTGCTCCTGCACTGCTGTAGAGCAGGGTGGGAGCCAAGGCCAGTTCTAATTAATTTCATTCACAAAACTTGGGATTTATTGGGTGCAATTTTTTGGCAAGCTGTCAGATCCGACACGAAATTACATGAGTGTCATAAGAGGAAAGGATTAGTCGCCAGAGTCCTTTGAAGAATTGTGCTGGCACTTGTCTCTTTGTAAAAATGCCAGCAGCTTCCCCTCTCTCCAGGAACAGCCCATTTTCTCCTGGTCAATGAGGGAAATCACTGCTCAGTGAGGGTCTGAGCCAAAGCCTTTTGGAGCCTGTGGGAATCTTTCCACCGATTTCCATGGGTTTGAATCGGCTCTGAGCCTCACGTGTCAGTTGTGCTGACATCTTCCTCCCACACTTCCTTAGGGGTATTTATCAGGTGGAATTAAGGACTTATTTTCCTTTAGTTTTTTAAAGCCTTAGTTATAGCAATTTGCTGCTAAAAGAACAGTTCTGTAGCTATGGATAGGTGTAGGTCTTTGGGATGTTTAACTCCTGGTCCTGCCACAGAGATCTTTAACTGAGTTGATTAGAACCAGATCTGTCTGAACACAGAACACTGGCCATGGGAGGCCCATGCAGCCCAGCAGCTTCTCCCTGGCACCACCTGGATGCAGGTGTGCCAGGGAGAGGATCAGAGCAGTGTCCTCCCAGCCCCAGCAGCCTGCACTGCAGTGTGTAAGTGTGGCACAGCCCCTGGCACTCAGCAGCAGGTTCTCCTCTGCCACAGGACTGGTGTTTCCAGCGAGTGCATCCCCGGGTGGATTCTCAGGCTGCTCAGCTTTCCTCTGGCACTCCCAGTCTCAGGGCTGGAAATGCTTCTCCCAGCATCTCTTTCCCAGGACTCATCGTTCAGGCAATGGCACAAGGATGTGCCAAGAGAACAAGCTGAATAACCCGAGTGATGCAGGGAATCTGTAGGGAAGCATGAAAATGAACATGCGGATTACAGTTATAGCCAAGGATAAACTTAATCCTTCCTTTTTGTACGCAGGAAAAGGAGGATAATGTTTTCTATCCCCACTCCTCCTTTATTTGACTTGTATTTTTAGTCTCAGTCTCTTTGAGAGGGAAAAGAATTGCAGGCACTGCTAAGCCCAAGGCAGACACAAACCACTAGCACTGAAAACAGAAAACCAACTGCCTTGAATACTGATCTTTGCTAGAACATTGGTTATACTACATAAACAGCACTTGAACAGGCTTCCTGTCGTCCCTCAGGTTCGGATACACGCTAAGAACACACATGTTGTGCACCTTGGAGTGTGCACCTTGGAGTGTGCAGTTGTGCTGTAAACCACAGCTCCTTTGGGATTCATCCTTCAAGCCATCTCACTGGCTCTGCAGACATAGGTGTCACAATCAGGGCCCCTCACACCCCAACTCGTGCTGGCCTGAGCCCTGAAAACAGCTCCCTGGAAGAGATCTGCAGGTCAGTGTGGACAGAGGAAGGGGCTAAACCCCTGGGAGTTTTCTGCAGAACGCTTTGACTTGCCATTCCACTGGAAAGTTCTAATAGAGCTTTGCATTAATTAACCAGACTGAGGCTGGATCCAAGGGTTTAAAGAACCAATGGACCCAATTCTGACCTGAGGTGACTCATCTGAACTCCAAGTCATGGGAGCTGCTTTGCACCCCCAGGGCCACGGGCCGAAGAGTTGTCAGCTCAATCACAATGACTTCATGTGTTCCCCTCTGCCCTCCCTGCACCAGCAAGCCTCAGGACCAGCTCTCAGGAGGCCTTGGCTGAGGAGTGTCTGTGGCAGGAGGTGTGTGGGAGCTGCTGTCCCCGTGGCTGTGGGTCCCTGTGGAGCTCAGCCCCCTTTGCCCCACGCCTGGCGGGTCTAGTCGCGCTGGTTACGGACACACTCTGTACACCCATGTCAGCAGAGCAATGCTCTGACAGCCA